>NW_013952872.1:304248-305507 GCF_001266775.1 Austrofundulus limnaeus
CAGTTGTGCTTATTTTGGGCTTGTTTTCATAGAGTTGGTTTCTTGTTTTTGTCACGAGATCTGGCGACACTGAATGATCTTCATTTAAAACTGTGGCCTGAAAGGTGATATGCATTTTATTAAGGAAACCAAAGCCCTTCATTCATTTTTGCATAAACAAACAGCCCAACTCTTTATGTTTTTAAAGGTTTTGATTAGATAAAGACTGTTTTTCTGACTGTGYCTACAGTACCAGTGTGTTAATACAGCTCTGTAGTTTAAAATATCACAYATATTCTGTAAACATCCTTTGATCTAAAAACCTGCTTTTTTTGGACATATGTTAAAAATTGTTTAAGCTTTCTGCATTTGAACTGTTCCAGTTAATCTGTTTTTAATATATGTTTACAGTTTGCATCTTTTTTCATACACTACATACAGTATATGTCATTTTCTGGATTTTTTAAATATCTCTCACTGTTAAAATGAACCTACCCTTAAAATTATACACCATTCATGTCTTAAGTGGGCAAACACAAACTCAGCCAGGGATGAAACACTGATTCGCCCCTCTGTAACACCTGTGTGACGTTACAGGGAGGTCCAGAGGCAGCTGGAGGASAGGACTCGTGAGGTGTTGGAGCTGGACTGTGCACTGACAGGACGGCAGGGGGAGCTCCAGCAGAGAGCAAAGCTGGTCTCATAGTTTTTTTTCTCTTTGCTTTTGATTCAWCTTGAAGCTTTGGTGCCTCACTGATCTCTGCTCGTCTCGTGTGTTGTCCCCAGCTGGGTCAGCTGGACGTGGCCATCAGAGAGCACAGGCAGGAGATGGAGAGGAAGGTGGAGTCTCTGCAGCAGAGTCTGGAGGCCAAAGAGCTGGAGCTGAGAGAGGCTCAGAGGCAGATCCTGAACAGAAACACAAAGGTCAGGAGGACAGCTTTTATCTGACACACAAACATCTTCTGCAGTGAAAATATACAGACCTGGATCAGTTTGTTGGGACCTGTCCATAAAAAAACACAACTGATGGTCAAGGCTCCATCTTTGTCTCAGTCTTAGAAACATGGAGCCTCATGCAAGAACATGTTCGTATTCTTATCCTAAATTTCTCTTCCTTTTGTTCGTACAAAGGGTTCGTACGAACATGTCACGTCAGATTCAACAAACTCTTCTATCTTCAGGTAAATGAGCTGCGTAAATTCACCTGTTCTATCCAGCTGCTCGTGCACGCGAGAGGAGATTAGGATACCACCCCAAAAACACCATATAAGGCTATGTTT
>NW_013952872.1:306684-309010 GCF_001266775.1 Austrofundulus limnaeus
CCCATAAGCAGGTCAGATGATCTGAGCTGTTCTCTGTCTGACACAGAGACTGACAGGCAGCTCTCTGAACTGTAAGTTTCTTGTGTGAATCTCTTACAGACATTTGCTTCACGCTGTGTTTTCCTTCAGGTAAAAAAAAAGTTTGGCAGTTTTCTCTCTGAGAGTCATCTTTCAGTTTTCTCAAGTATTTTCCAGTTATTATTTTACTGAAGTTTTGACATAGTTTCCATCACATTCTGCATAAATAAAATCCATTTTCTTTCACGTGTTTACATATTTATTTTTGACACACAGGACACGCTGCTGCGCGTTTGAGTGACAGCCGCTGCGTCTTTGCCTTATTATGCTTTTTTCTCTTCTCTCCTCCTCCTTCTGCACAGAATGCAGAGAGAGAAATAAGGAGGCATTTTCTAATGGTTGTAAATTGCAGCCAATAAAAAACGTCCGTCAATTGTTTCCCTTTCTTTTTTTTCCTTCTTTGTATGTCTTGTTATAATTTGATCAGTCAAATGCGGGACTTTGTTTCAACTTGCGCGACACCGGTACAAGAGTGAAATGTGAGACAGTCCCACACAGTTTGCCTGGGGCTGTAGGTAAATTACAGTTATACATATATATATATATATATTATAACTGTCCTCTGTTGTGTGGATGAGAGAAGAGAGAGGAGCTGCTGCAGCAGCTCTCCTCCTGTCCGAGTGCGCAGTGCGTTCACCGAGGGACAGCGCACAGGAGCTGCGGGCACGCACGTGTGTGTGTGTGAAGGGAGGGTGAGGGCAATATTAATAATATTAATACTGTTGCCATTATAGTTGCACACTTAATAAGAAGTGCAACCAAGGGCGACAGATGGAGCGTAAAAAAAGGCGTGTTCGACAGGGGCACTTAGTGGTCTGCAGGGAAAAGGGCAGGTGCTCGAGCACCACCTGACGTCTATCTGTGCACGACCCTGGATCTCATAATATCACACTGTTACTAAAATAACTTTTTTATAACTTATAATGTTGATTCTGCTCACAAGATGATCAGTGTTGCCAGGTCCACTTATTATAAGTGACTTTGGGCTTCTTTTTTTCTTAAGANAAAAAACACACAAATACTGGACGTAGAAAATATCTGAATAAACCGACCTGTCTGACAAAGTGACTATTTTGTTTATGATGCTCAATCATTACATTAGTGTCTGTCATTAGTGAGTCTACATGATAATTTCTGAATTATTATGCAGTCTAACTAGTCAACAATCCAATAAAGTCCATATTTACATGTTTAATATCGGTAAATAATATATTTGATGCGTAATATTTACCTGTGAAATATAATCCTTTTATCTCTTCTAAACATGTAACAATTTCTGCATTTTATAGCAAAGTATTTGAACCAATTGTACGTTTACAAAGCATTTGTTTGCACCGCGCTACGTTCTGCTCATTGATTTCAATGGTTAGTGTTAGCATTAGCTCAATGTATAAAAATCCCCCCTGCAAAGCATGCCCAGGTCACGTGACACCCAATCCAGTCATATATGTCAGTGATCATGTTGTTCTGATTGATGGAGGGTTTGACACAAATGTTGGATGAAACTAAAGCTAAAGAGGACAGGCAACAAGAAACGTTCTTGTCAGCAGCAGGATTTGAACCGTTTCTTTCCTCTGCTTCATGTGTGGGTGTGTGCAGGAGGCCCAGCTGTTCAGTGTGGAGGAGGAGCTGACTCTGAAGGAGGCACAGTGGCTGCAGGAGGAGGCCCGGCTGCAGAGCACCGTCACTGCTTTGGAGCAGGAGCTGGAGCTGGAGAAGGAGCAGCATGGCAAGGAGGTACAGCAGCTACTGAAACACTTTCTGGCTCATGGTTTTTGGGTTCTTAATACTTTTTTGTCTTTATAGATTATGTAAACACTCCAGAAATATCAGACATTAATAATAGATAATAGTTTGATTACACTAAAATTAAATAGTTATTATAAAAGCACTTCATGTTGAAACTAAAGGCCTTTCTAATACATTTCACCTGCTTTATTTTATTCCAGAGTTTAAACAAAGATCATCTTATCTTATCTTATGACACCAAACTTTACGTTGATATCTGTAAAATTAACTGAGCTTGAGCTGTTTGTGTTTGTTAAAGGCTGTTAGCTGTGAGGACCATCTTATATTGGGTTGACTCTAAAGTTAATGAGATACAGACGTCTATCCAATGATTACTTCCTTAGAATCCATTAAATGGTTCATGTTCATGTTAGCACGACACACAGACAGAACCTTTAGTGGTGTTTTGGCTTCAGTGGTGGGCCATGTAGAACTGCATCTCTGGCCCTAACCTGATTCA
>NW_013952872.1:311353-312971 GCF_001266775.1 Austrofundulus limnaeus
GATTAGTCGACTAATCGAATAAATAATCGGTGATTAATAGACTATAAAAATAATCGTTTGTGGCAGCCCTAACGGAGAATACCATAAATTTAGTTTTTCCTTCATTTAATGACAACTTGTTATAGTCAAACCATGTTTTCAACTCAGCTAGCTCTTTTTCTACTGTTTTTATTATTTCATCCATATTTTCTCCAGAGAAAAATAGATTTGTATCGTCAGCAAACATTACAAACTTTAAAAGATTGGATACTGCAAAAATATCATTTAAGTAGAGTATAAATAGTTTAGGTCCTTGAACTGAGCCTTGAGGAAGACCACATTTAACCRTTTCGGTCTGTGACTTTGTGTTGTTAATTTGTACGTATTGTAGTCTATTACTCAGACAASTCTTTAACCAGTGATATGTAACCCCTCGTAGGCCATGCAGTTCACATTTACCCAATAATCGTGCATGATCAATAGTATCATTTAATTTGAAACACYGTGTCTTCTGGATAAAGTGAGTTCTCAGCGTCTCCAGTTTCTACATAAGAACAGCTGTTGTGGGTTTTTCAGTCTGCATTCATCTCAGTTCTTCCTCATTTATATTCCTCTGATTTCCTCTTTTTTAGTTTTTATCCTACGTGAGTTCCTTATTTCTCTGATCTCACTTACAGCAAACACTACTCCTGAAGTGGGAGACATTTAGAGAACCGTTTCATTCCTTCATCGGTTTAAAATGCAGCCAAAATCACTATAATGCTTCATCTCACAAACATTCAGGCCCCGGCCAGCCTTACATGGTGAAACATCCTGAAAGTGCATTAAAAACTGAACAATGTTCATAAAACTGCAGATAGAAGCAAGATTTATCTTTGTTTTCTATTGCATTTTAAAATGGGATTCTGTATGAAAGGTATAAATAATAAATATCTTACCTGTTGTAGATAGCTCTTTGAACAAGATCAGTTTGAAAAAAAATTTTTTTTGGCTGATGGACGAACTATCTTTTAGTTCGAACACAGATGAAACCAAACAGGATTTTTCTATTTATAACTACCCCAGTCTCCTAAATTCATGMTAACAATATTTCATAAACCAGCTTTAAATTACGTGGTTCTTAAGTCTGTGGTTATTTACATGKTAAAATATCCTCAAATGCAACATGAAGCACCTCTGAGGCACCAAGGGTCACATCTGACAGAAACATGATAAATATTTTGTCTATGACTGTAACAGAGTAAGTCATGTTTTAAAGAGTTGAGTAATAGTGACTAAACCACTATGATGCTTTGAAGAGGACAAAGTTAGCCTGGGAAGAGTTTGCAACTATCTTGATGTAGAAAATAGCTGATCCTACTACCAAAGGGTTAGTTAGGGTKTAATCCTAAGTTTAGAAAAGTATAACTTGAGTATAGAGGAGTGTAAATTTAAATATAGAYGAGAATAATTTAAGTAAAAATGAGTATAGCCTTAAGTATAAACAAATTAGAATCTGAGTATAGAGTATAACTCTGAGTTTAGAAGAGTTTAAATCTGAGTAAAGAAGAGTATGACTTTGAGTTTAGAAATATATAATTTGAGTATAGACAAGTATAAATCTACAGTGGGGAAAATAAGTATTTAGTCAGTCACCAAT
>NW_013952872.1:313971-315818 GCF_001266775.1 Austrofundulus limnaeus
TTATTAAACTAGTCATCAATTATTTTAATAATCGATTAGTCATCGATTAACCGTGACAGCCCTAGTTAGCATTAGCTCAATGCATAAAATTCCCCCCTGCGAAGCGCGCCCAGGTCACGTGACGCCCAATCCAGTAATATATATCAATGTATAATGGATGGATGTTTGTATAATAATGAAACTTTCAGGAAATCATCATGGGTGTCCATCTACAACTGATTATTACTTGAATTCAGTCCTCTTCATGGAGGGTTTTTATTAGACAACCTTAACAAAAACAAATGTTGTTGTTGTTGTAACCGAGTCATTCTTATAAATACTTTAAGCACTGCATGTTGCACAGTATATTTGCTTAAACTTTTGACATTAACTGTTAATCAGCTCTGTAAGTCTATTATCAGATTATCTTAAACCAGCAGATAAATGTTATTAATCCTGACTGACAGCTGACTGACCTTAGCAAACACAAAAATGACTCTCAGTCAAATGATAATGAGCTAAAGTTTGTGACTGAGTCATCCTCAGCACCAACTCCTAACAGATCTGACAGTGTTATGTGAAATTACACGGATCTCTTTTAAGGTTTGACCAAAACACGACATAAAAAAAGATTTGTTAAAGGAATTTTATTTTGAAAAGGCTTTAATTCCTCTGTTGTCTTGTTGCTAACAGCTGGAGTCTCTGCAGCAGACTCGAGGTCAGCTCCTCAAAGTGTCGGAGCAGATCTCCTCCACCATGCGCTCCTCCCAGGAGCAGCTCACCGTTCAGCTGCAGCAGAGCCAGACCCAGCTAGAGGAAGCCACGACGCGTTACAACCAGATTAAAACCCAGCTGGACCAAGCTCACGCTGAGCTGGATCACACCCGCAGCCAAGCCCGTCTGCTCCAAACCCAGCTGGAGCAGACGAGAGTTCAGAACGGTCACCTCAGAGTCCAGTTCAACCAAAGCAGAGCGCAGGTCGCTCAGCTCCAGAGTCAGCTCCAGAGTCAGCTCCAGAGTCAGCTCCAGAGTCAGCTCCAGAGTCGGCTCCAGACTCAGCTCCAGAGTCAGCTCCCTGCTGCTGAGGAGGCTGTGGAGACACCGGCTGCTCCTCTGCTCAGTAAGGTACAGGTTTGCTTTGTTTTCTCACTGCATCTGTTTGGAGAATGAGGGTGTCCAGTATGTCTCGTGTGTTTTTACAGTCGTTACAGGTGTGTGGAGCTCTTCTTTGACAGGAAACATTAGTAGTTATTAGAGGTGGGAMTCTTTTACTCTCTCACGATTCAATTCAAAATAGATTTTTTTCATTCAGAACTCAATGTGAGCCCATTTGTCGTGTTCCTAAAGTGCTTCATCCTCGTTTTGTAAATTTTGCTCACAGTGAAGCTCATGTCAAACTCATTCAGTAAAAAACAAAATGAGCCCAAATCTTTGCATTCAATGAAGACGGGGTCAGTTGAATCTCTTTCCTCCAATTCTGTAGTTTCCTCTTTATTTTGGTGCTTTCTGCACATTCATATGTTCCAGAACCTGCTGCATGTGACGCCAGGACGTCGCAAATGGTTTCAAAATGGAGATCGACAAGCTTTGGATATAATATTAATCGATTTTAAGACATTTTAAATTGATTCTGAATCGTTGTAAATGAGTCACGATTCCGATTTAAAACCATTTTTTTGTTACACCCCTTGTAGTTTTTGAAAAGCTGGTCCAGTTCTGCTCGTCTTTTATTTATTTTTATTTAACCTTTATTTCAACAAGTAAAACATTAAGAACAGTTTCTTATTTACAATGTTGGCCTGTCTTCATTTCAGAAGTGCACTCCTGCCAGAGTTATAAAGTAACTAAGTACAAATACTTCTTTACTG
>NW_013952872.1:316818-318160 GCF_001266775.1 Austrofundulus limnaeus
CCTTTCCTCCTCGCGATGCGGCTCGCATCAGATCAGACCATCTTTTAAAAACATTAACTGTGGTGTATACTTTTTATCATAACTTCGGGTCTACTTGGCCTAACAACACGATTTAAAAGTCTCTATTTTTCACTCGAGAGTCTCAGAGAGGGAGGGCGGATGTTTACAGTTTTTTTCTTCCTGAACTTTATTTAGCGTTGACAACACTCTGCAGGTGACGTAAACGGATCCGCGACACAGCGAGGGACGTGTAAATCGTGCGACACAACAAATCAATAATGAAATTTGTTGCCAACACTTTTAATAATCAATTTTATGGATTCGTTGTTGCAGCCCTACACCTCACCTGACCCTACTCTGAACCATGTTCATCAGAACTCTTATCTCCTGACAGGACTCTGAGGCGACCCATGTCCAGGCCAGGACTTCAAGTCTGGGACRAGCTGCTGAACAACAGAAGCTGATGGCTCACACACACTCACTTCCTGTCCTGCACACAGGTACAGACCCGTCAGAACCCTGCACCTCTGCTCCCTCACCTGTCAGACAGCCACAGACAGCTGGGCGCTCTCCGGACCACCCTCTGACACRCACGCAGCCCGCTCACACAGGTCCTCAGCCCAGCTCGGCCCTCCAGCTGTCTGAGAGCCACTCAGCCTGCGACTGGCTTCACAGCAGCCTCAGCTCCTCCCTGGACCTCCCCCTCAGCCTTAAAGCCACCATGAGAGAGGTTTTCAACAAGAGGGCTTGGAGGTCCTCATCTCCCTCAGCTTCTTCCTTCTCAGAAACAATGGACCACAGCTGGCAGGGGCTCAGCGCCACAGAGACCAGCACAGTTTCTGACCTGTCCTTCAACCCTCTGACCTACATGGTGGACAAACAGAACGATGGAGAACTCAGCACGGAGGCTCTCGCAGAGCAGGAAGCAGAYGACGAGCAGCAGAGAGAGAACATGACGGGGTCTGTGAGCACYGTGGTGGGTCAGCAGGAGGACCCTGATGTCACCTCACTGGAAGGGATGCTGAARTTTGTAAACCAGACTCTAGCCATGCAGGAGGATCCTTCTGTGTGGAGCTCCACAGAGAGAGTCCAGACCTGACAGGTTCTGCACTGCAGGTAGAACCACTCCTCTGAGCTGACCCACCAACAAACACTGACTGACAACAGGTTCAAAACAGGTTCTGAACATGTTAGAACAGGTTCTGAACATGTCAGAACAGGTTCTGAATGTGTTAGAACAGGTTCAAAACAGGTTCTGAATGTGTTAGAACAGGTTCAAAACAGGTTCTGAATGTGTTAGAACAGGTTCAAAACAGGTTCTGAATGTGTTAGAACAGGTTCA
>NW_013952872.1:322107-324265 GCF_001266775.1 Austrofundulus limnaeus
AGAACAGGTTCTGAAGGCGTTAGAACAGGTTCTGAACGTGTTGAACAGGTTCTGAACGTGTTAGAACAGGTTCTGAACGAGTTGGAACAGGTTCTGAACGTGTTAGAACAGGTTCTGAACGTGTTAGAACAGGTTCTGAACGTGTTAGAACAGGTTCTGTGCTGTGAAGATTTGAGCCTCACTAAACCTTTTTTATGAGGGGTTGTGTGGTGTGATTATGAACAGTCAGTATCTTACCTGCAGCAGTTGGTGTAATCTCAGTTTGGAGAAGTAAAAGTCATTCTGTTAGTGATCTGATTTGAGGATCAGTTGGAGCACAGCTGGACTGTCAGGAGGAGGATCCACAGATCTGACAGGAATCAGGTCTGGCCTGAAGAAACCTACAAATATCAGCTCCTTTGTTTTTCCACACAGGGTCAGCTTGGTCAGGATAGCTTTATCCTAAATTAAATCTTTTTTTATTTTATTTTGTACGTTTTTGTCTGATGTGGAAAAACAAGAATATTGTAAGGGGATGAATACTTTTTCACTCTAAACAGGACCAGTTAAACCAGTTAAAGATTCAAGACAACATCTACACTACAGATATTTTTAAAAATGCTTCATTTTTTTTCTCAGTTTATCTGTCCACAGATTTTAACAAACTGTTGAAATACTATGAGATTAAGAGTTTTTCTCAGTCTTTTAGGCACAAATCTAATCTCATAAAATACCCAGAGTGCATCAGTAGGTGGCAGGAAAGTGCACTTCACCAACAGATCAAAGCACAGAACACGTTCAGAACCTGTTCTAACACATTCAGAACCTGTGGCTGATCCACTCCCTGCAGGAGATGTGATGTTTCTGCAGAAACAATAGAATTCATTTCAACAACAGCTAAAGGTTTATAAAGTAATGTTGGCAGGAAACTGTTAAACTCTGAGTCGTTCATCAGAATTAAACTCAGAGTTACTGAATATGTTTAAAGAGCTATCTACAGCAGGTAAGATAATAACTGTTCATACATTTTACCACACAGCTCCACTTTCAAATGACTGAATTTTTCAAGACGTGATCCTAATCATTACCTCTTAAAACCAGTTCACATTATTTCCTCTCATTCTGTAATCCTGTCTTTATTTATGTCTTAAATCTGCCTGTTTTTGGTAAAATCACACGTTAAACTCGTCTGTGCTGGACACAGATAATAAAAGTCAACTCTTTATTTTTATTTAATAAAAATGCACTTGGTTTTATAAAAATGTAGCATTTATACGTTTTGTATTGTTTTATTTGAACACATTTTACATAGTGAATTAAACAGTTTTGATATGAAACCTTGTTTGATTTGTGAAGTGAAACTTGTTAAATGTGTGTCAGTCAGCTGCTGGGAACCAAACACACGATCAGTGTTTGAAAGAAACTACGTGTTATAGTGCAGCCGCACTGTCAGCATGTCTGTCTAATTGCAGAATAACTGTGTGTGTGTGTGTGTGTGTGTGTGTGTGTGTGTGTGTGTGTGTGTGTGTGTGTGTNTAGAACAGGTTCTGAACAGGTTCTGAACGTGTTAGAACAGGTTCTGAACAGGTTCTGAACGTGTTAGAACAGGTTCTGAACATGTTAGAACAGGTTCAAAACAGGTTCTGAACATGTTAGAACAGGTTCTGAACGTGTCAGAACAGGTTCTGAACGTGTCAGAACAGGTTCTGAATGTGTTAGAACAGGTTCTGAATGTGTTAGAACAGGTTCTGAACGTGTCAGAACAGGTTCTGAACGTGTCAGAACAGGTTCTGAACGCGTTAGAACAGGTTCTGAACGTGTTAGAACAGGTTCTGAACGCATTAGAACAGGTTCTGAACGTGTTAGAACAGGTTCTGAACTTGTTAGAACAGGTTCTGAATGTGTTAGAACAGGTTCTGAACGTGTTAGAACAGGTTCTGAACGTGTTAGAACAGGTTCTGAACGTGTTAGAACAGGTTCTGAAGGCATTAGAACAGGTTCTGAAGGCGTTAGAACAGGTTCTGAACGTGTTAGAACAGGTTCTGAATGTGTTAGAACAGGTTCTGATTGTGTCAGAACAGGTTCTGAACGTGTCGGAACAGGTTCTGAACATGTTAGAACAGGTTCTGAACGTGTTAGAACAGGTTCTGAATGTGTTAGAACAGGTTCTGAAGGTGTT
>NW_013952872.1:325265-325799 GCF_001266775.1 Austrofundulus limnaeus
GTGTGTGTGTGTGTGTGTGTGTGTGTGTGTGTGTGTGTGTGTGTGTGTGTGAACACTTCTGCTTCGAGGTTACAGTTGGTGTCCAGAACTTCCTTTAATAGCTACGAACAATAATCTGGTTCCAGGAAGTCCCAGCACTGAGTCCAGAACCAGTTTTGTGTGTTACTTTCACACATCGAGGTGTTTTTGTTCTTCATGAAGAACCTGAGTGAATAAGTTCTGAAGGTTCTGCTGGGTGGATGACTACCTGGACCGGGACAGACCAGACTTGGTTCTGCTTCCTGTTTCTTCAAAGTGTCATGTTTTACTCTGAACACAGAAATGAAGCAGGCTGTTCACAGTCACAACATGCTCTGCTCTGATTGGTCGGCTCCAACCACCAGAAACACACACCACTGATCTGCATCACTGCTGCACAGAGATTTCTGCTGTTTAATGATTAATTTGATGATTAATCCTCAGGAGTCCCTGGACACCCTTATGTCCTGGTCACATGACTAACTTAGTGGGAAAGATTTGCTCTTTGTGAAAATC
>NW_013952872.1:326897-327600 GCF_001266775.1 Austrofundulus limnaeus
ATTAGTTAAAAACAGCTTTCACATTCTGATTGCACAAAAGTATCCTGCAGCAGTGAAAAAATAAAGAAAAATGTAAAGTTTAAACATTCAGCAGGAACCTAAAGTGTCATTCTGTAAAACTTAAAATAGAAAATTCAGCATTCATTATGTACAACTTAGGTTTAGCTGTTTAAACTTTGTATCATGTTTTTATTTCTTTTTTTTAGAGCTTTGAATTAGTCTTTGTTGTGAGGTCTGTTAGTCAGACATTTTTTCTGCAGAGGATGTGGTTGTGGTTTGTGACGTGCAGTGAAGCTGTGCTGTTTCCCCTCTGAAACTTCCTCCGTATCAGACTGAAACTGATGTCTCTGCAGCCGTCTAAGTTTAAAAGCTTTTACAAGTGTAACTCATCTTCATCATGCTTCTAACAGATGAGAAATGCATTCAGAGGAAAGTCTAACTTCTCTTCTGATGGGTTTTAAAAGCTAAGCCATGTGATAAAGACACTAATAAATGTGTTTGAAGATGACGTCACATGTTGCACAGATGAAACATTAAACCTGCTGTCTTTATTTAAAACACTTTTAAATGTAACAGATCTCCAGTTTAAACACGTCTGACTTGTTTCCCCTTTTCATGCAGCTGTTTTTAAAGACTCATCAAATGTGTTTAATGAGACATCTTTGCATTAACATAGGTAAGCTCTGTTAGCAAAATACCAGAT
>NW_013952872.1:329372-330446 GCF_001266775.1 Austrofundulus limnaeus
TAAATATTTGAGGTAGTGCTTTAGAATTAGGGGACCTAAAAATTTGAGGTAGTGCTTTAGGGTTAGTGCAACTAATATTTAGATTGGTGCTTCCCACCACTGACTGTTTGACTCAAACTGATTGGACGAGGTTGCTGCAGCTAATCTCCCTTAGTCTAAAGCAAAATACATTTTATTTTTACGTATTTAGCTGTAATCTGGTTTGGTAGCTGAGAGTCRTTCACAACATTTACTCCAAGTGYTAACAGCTCAACAAAATGTCTTAYTTCTCAACTGTAAATCTGTGACATGAAGTCTGGGTGATATGCACTCCTGGATGTCAGGTTTATTGATRCTCAYGKTTTTATTCTGAAATGATTCATTTTYAATTCTTCTAATGTCCTGTTTTATTGTGAAATGATTAGTGTTTAGTTTGTGTTTCTCACAGTTAGTCACATCAGTGGTTTGACTTTTATTTTTGCTGTCAGATTGTGGTTTTAGTTATTTTACTAGTTGTACCATGTTCTTCAGTGTGTTTGACACATCGGGAGTTCCTCTTTCATTTGACCCATCTGTGTCCCACATCTGGTTCATCCAGTGAACTCTTTCTGTAGGTTAACCAAACTAAAATATATCTCCTGCTGACTTTAATCTATTCCTCTGGTGGTAAGTTTACAKCTGGTCTTGTCTAAAGCTAGTCTGTGTGTTTGTATCACTCTGTTCCTCAGAGCTGACTCCAGTGATTTCTTTTAGGAGGAAAATGATTGATTCTCCACAGGGAGCATTTACCTGCATCACTCTGCAGCAGACTACACTTGTAGAGATGGTGATTTCTTAATACTTCCTGTGTAGGTGCACCTCCTCCTGTTTCTGTGTGTAACCGATCTTAAGACTGAAGATATTTTGTGTATTTGTTTGGAATGGACCGTGGGACCTGAGGCCTCATTCTCCAGAGAGGAGGACGTGCAGGACCATTATAACCAGTGGATTTTAGTGAAACTCTCAGAACATAGTATTTAAATGTTGAAGGGATCCCCGATTAGTTGTAACATTAGACTTTATTTGATAAACATGTATTTTAACTGTAAAATAAAG
>NW_013952872.1:331426-333117 GCF_001266775.1 Austrofundulus limnaeus
CGTCATCATTTACCCAGAATGCTTTGTGTGGAAATAAAATGGCTCAGTCAGCGTTAAAATATATTTTTAAAAATTTACAAAACTAAACATCCTACAGTGTTTTTACAGTCTTTATTTTACAGTTAAAATAAATGTTTATCAAATAAAGTCTAATGTTTCAACTAATCGTGGATCCCTTTAAGAAGACCCCCACACACCTGACTGTAACGCAGACACTTCTGCACAAACTGAGCTACATTTGTTGCAGTGTGTTCACAAGGTTCGACCTAACCGTCCCTTCTCAGAATGAAATGATTTGAGTTTAAAACTCTTTTAGACCAGAGTCTTAAACTCAAACTCTGCTCTCAATTAGTTTTTTTTAACATCTGATAGTTGAACTCTTCAGCAGGAGGGTGAAACCATTTTCTGTCTAAAATCAAAAATCTTTTTTCTCAGAATATAAAGTTCTTAGYAAAATTCTGACTGTATATTTGGTTTTAGATTTGAATGTTACTTATATTTGTCCAATGARAACCCCAAGCGTTAGCTCCTAAAGGCATGGATTTGAATACAGACATGCAAACTGTGCACCTACAGTCAGCTGAGACTGAACCACAGAAGCTGCTTCTAACAGTCGGCCTGGCACACGACTCAAACACAGAGCGGAAACACAACAGCTGCACTGTGGTTTTCTGTCTGAATGAAATTGTGTCACGCAAGCAGCACAATGCTGGTAGGAACAAAAAAGCAGTCATGCTTTATCATTTGTTTACAGCAATGCCAGGATGTTAGCACCATAAACTGTTTGGTTCTGATCCACTGAGATGAAAAATAAAAAATCTGCACTGACAGCAGATTTCTATACTTTTCTAGACTGAATAGATAAAGGTAAATAACTAAACTAAAGTACACTAACATGGCCAAAAGAAAAAAAAGCCACCACCTGGATTTAACCAAGGAAATAGGTTCGAGCCTCCTATTGGATAATTACTGGAAACAAGTTATTAACCTTAACTGGTGCAATGAGTTGCTTCTCATTTCTTGAACAACTATGATGAAAGACACATCCTGTGCAGAGAAAACGTCTATGAGATTGTATAATACTAAAACTAAAAACTGTCCAACGTATTATTAAAAAGTGGAAGGACAGAGGATGCACCTGTCGACTGTGGCAGCCTGTGAGGCGGTGCTGAAATCAAAGCTAAAGGTGGTCCAGTGTGACCTTTTTCTTTGGTGGCGACTTTTTAAAACCAAACCAAACTAAAACTGACTACACTAAAATAAAATAAATAGTAACTCCGTTAAAGTGTCGCTTTTAGCATCACTTTGCCGGTACCAAGCCCGAATCAAGGAGGAGGGTTGAATGAAGAGCAGCTCCACACCACGTAGGATCAGAGAAACATCTAGAACGTGCAGGATATGGTGTCCCTCRAGGGCCTGGACTGGACACTACCTAGTCTAGACAAAGCATCAGAGTCATGAGATAATTTCAYGAAGTTCATTTGTGGTTCTACTTAATGTTTTTGTTTACTTTTTGTCTTTTCAAAAAGTTTCAATCATAAACATCTCCTATAGCTCACATCACAGTTTCATGCATACGAGTAAATATTCAAACTGATTGAAACCTTCAAAAACCTAGATCAGGGGTCTGTAACCTGCAGCTCTGGGACCACATGTGGCTCTTTAGTCCCTCAGCAGTGGCTCTTTGGAAA
>NW_013952872.1:336763-337908 GCF_001266775.1 Austrofundulus limnaeus
GTCTGAGAGCAAAGTGCTCTGTTAGGAAAGTATGGAACAATAAATCTTTAATATATGATGGAGCTTGGTTGTTAACAGCTTTGTATGTTAGGAGTAATATTTTAAATTCTATTCTGAATTTGACAGTGAACCAGTGGAGAGAAGTTAAAACTGGAGAAATATGATCTCTCCTTCCAGCTCTCATTTAGACATTATTCTGTTCCCACAAGCACATTAACACTGTCGTTTTTTGTGTGGTAAATGGGTTTTAGCTGAAAGTTTGTCAGTCATGAACAGCAGAGCGGTAACAAATGTGTCTTTTCACTTGGCTGCCATTCAACAGATATACTGTAAATGTCTACAGCTCAGCTGCCRCAGCTGACTGACATCAGCCGAGACAGAAATAACTACACCTCAGTCAGATTTACAGATACTCAGCTCARATTAGATGTGGTAGTAGCTGAGAGTCGTTCACATCTCATACTCTAAGCGGTACATCTTGTCACATAAGATTATTATCAAAGTTTGACCTAATCAGCTACAACAGTTACTTTTTCTTAATATCTATGTATTTATTCTATTTATTCAAGGACTGTTTGGTTTTTAGATATTTTAACRACCATTTTAAGCATCAATAACTGATGTTCCAGGACCAGGAATAAAAAGAGATTGTGTTTCAGAGCTGTGAGCAGGGATTAGGATTACTGAACGGTCCTGTCAGAGGACGGATCAGACCTGGTGTTACCTCAGCAGGCAGGCAGGTGAAAAACAAGCATTAAATGTTGAAAGGTCATCGTTATCTTTCCCCACCACACTCCAGCAGCACCAAGCAGCCGCTCACAGCCCTCCCCCCACAGGTAAACTGAACCTTCATGCACAGGCAGAAGGTTGTCCTCTGCTCTTGTTTTACAACAACTTGTTGTTAGATATTTACTTGTGGGCCACTCCTTTATTGCTGCAGATATGATAACCCACAACCTGCAGCTGAGCTTTCGATTGTTAACTTGTTTTTTGATTTAACGTTGCTATCAGKTTCACACAAGAACTATGTGGAAGTGCCATTTTACAGTTTTAATTGTGCAAAAGTTGAAGCATGTTCTTTTATCACCTTTTGAACTCGCGGCTACACCTACAAATTGGAGATCTGTCATTCTTCAAAGGAATAT
>NW_013952872.1:345078-346736 GCF_001266775.1 Austrofundulus limnaeus
ATATTAAAACAATAAAAGGCTTGAACTACTTCAGTTGGTGTGCAATGAATCTAAAATATATGAAAGTTTAATGTTCATCATTACATTACAGAAAATAATGAACTTTATCACAATATGCTAATTTTTTGAAAAGGACCTGTATGTCCGTCGGAGGTTAGTGTTAACCATGTTATCTGCTCTAAAGTTAACCTTGGTGGCTTTAAGCCTCATACTGACCAGATTTTTTTGTGCCTCATATTAACCAGATAGTGGTTTTATGCCTCATAATAACCAGATAGTGGTTTTATACCTCATATTAACCAGATAGTGGTTTTATGCCTCATACTAACCAGCTGCAATCAGAAGCCATTCTATGGGACGGGGAACCTGCTAACCGGCACAGGCGGGACATTCTGAAGCCATTCTAGGGGACTGATAACGCCTAATAACGTCCATTTCATGGATGATAACATCCGAAGCGGGTGCTTTTTTGAGTCAGAAAACAGCAAATATTCCTGGTCTTTGTTCAGCGTTCAGAATATTTCGTCTAATTTCGGATGATGTTACTCCCAGCTTTAGCTTTAATGCTCTCCACGGCTCCATTAACATCCTTGCAGCTTTTAATCGCCGTTTGTTTTCTCTTCGCACCTGCTGCCTCTGATTCTACTGTTCTCCCTCTGTTCACACATCCAAAGATTATTTTACTAACACAACATCTGTTGAGTCTGAGGCATCCTCATAAATGATCCAATGGACACAAATAACTCTAATGTTGGCAACAAAAAAAGAATCTGCAGATTTTACTCATTTATTACAGATTAAGCTGTAAACGTTTGTGAGTGACTGATGTTCTTATCATAAATGTAAATAAAAATACAAAAACACTGAAACATTATGTAAATTGATAGTCATTTCAACTTTAACTACAGCCTGATAAGAATAATCTGCCAAGGCGGTACATCATGTTGCTAACAAAAATACCAAAAATAAATAAATAAAAAAAAAAACAGAAGTAAAAATGTTCATGTACACAACAAAGGATTATGTTGAAATGTGAAAAAACTCAGCTTACCTCAGAGTTTTGTAATATTTCACAATACAAACATTCTTTAAAGTTTTATCAGGTCACAGGAACTTACACTTTACTGGTTCCTTTTTTTACACAATCACATTTTCAAAGCTTAGAGTTTCGCCACTTTTACCACAGAACTGACAACTTGGAAATGATGGAGGCCACCAAGCTGAAGAAGAAGGTCTTCAGGGCTCATCTGTCCCTGAAGACTCCTGAAGCAGCTGACCCAGGCCATGGACAAGTCCTGGCAAACTGTTGGACACCTAGAAATTGGAAAGCAGTCCCACCTGGTTGTTGGGGGGCACCAGGTGTGGATGGGATTGGTTCTGATCGTTGGGGGGCACCAGGTGTGGATGGGATTGGTTCTGGTCATTAGGGGGCACCAGGTGTGGATGGGATTGGTTCTGGTTGTTGGGGGCACCAGGAGTGGATGGGATTGGTTCTGGTCATTGGGGGGCACCAGGTGTGGATGGGATTGGTTCTGGTTGTTGGGGGCACCAGGTGTGGATGGGATTGGTTCTGGTTGTTGGGGGATACCAGGAGAGGATGGATACCAAGAGAGGATGGGATTGGTTCTTGTTGTTTGGGAGCACCAGAAGTGGATGGG
>NW_013952872.1:348292-348929 GCF_001266775.1 Austrofundulus limnaeus
CTTGGTTCTGGTTGTTGGGGCCACCAGGAGTGGATGGGATTGGTTTTGGTTGTTGGGGGGCACCAGGTGTGGATGGGATTGGTTCTGGTTGTTGGGGGCACCAGGTGTGGATGGGATTGGTTCTGGTTGTTGCTGGGCACCAGGAGTGGATGGGATTGGTTCTGGTCGTTGGGGGGCACCAGGTATGGATGGGATTGATTCTGGTTGTTGGGGGGCACCAGGTGTGGATGGGATTGGTTCTGGTTAGGGGGACTGTCACTGTTGACTCGTCTCTTCAGTGGCACATGAAGAATGGAGACAACACCTACGGTGTGGCACACCAGTTTCTTTAACGACCAGAAAGTCTCTTCCAGGGATCTCACAATAAAACTTCATCCTCTTCATCATCTTCAGGCAGCAGCTTCATCACCATTATTCCATTTTTTTAGTTATTTATGAGTTTTATTGAGCTATTTAGAAAAATGCAACCCAACATAATGTGCTCTTTATTTTACTGAACAAACTTTATCCAAACTAGGGGCGGCTGTGGCGGAGTGGTTAGGTGAGTCATCCTGGAACCAGAAGGTTGCTGGTTCAAACCCCCGTCCAGCCATCTCAGTCGTTGTGTCCTTGGGCAAGACACTTCACCCACCTTGCC
>NW_013952872.1:349999-351065 GCF_001266775.1 Austrofundulus limnaeus
ATGCCTGTTAGTGTAAAGCGCTTTGGGGGTCCGGAGGGACTTGAAAAGCGCTCTATAAGTTCAGTCCATTTACCATTTACCAAACTAAAACATGTTTCTGTTTGAGTCTGAGTCCAGATTATTCTTTGGAAAGTTTGATCCACTTCCTGCTTTGTTTGGATCCTAATCCTCAGATGGAATGGGCCTAATCTGTTTCGGGGCGTCTGCATTGTGGATGAGACGTGCATCAGTGAGCACAATGTAACTAAACCATGCTTCCTGTTTGATGACCAGAACCAGACCCACAGGCTGGGACCAATGAGATCCTGCTGCCCATAAAACAAAACTAATGAACTCAAAGAGAAGAGTCTGATTTTTTTCTGTTTTTGTTTTCTGAATTAATAAAAGGAGGAAAGCAGATGTTTCCTGCACCGAAAAACCAAACTTGTTCCACAGTCGCAGTGAGATGATGACAGATGATTGGCTGCATCCTTCAGATTAAATTAGAAATGGGCAGCTATGGATTTTATCACCAGGCTCTTAGAAAACAGAAAAATGAAGCTTTGCACGGAATGACTTTTAGAGAAATTCTTCTGAATTAATTTGATTTCCTGCCTAAAAAAGAGATCTGTGAACTAAAGTGTCTGTTGTTAGCTGGAAACCATCTTGGAGCAGAGTGGTCTGTGTGTGCAGAGTCATAACAACAGATTCACCACAACGACTTCATCAGGCAGAGGCAGGGCCTGTTTGAGCACGCCTCAGGATTTGAACTGAGTGGAAATGGTGCTCAGCAGGTTTTACAAACAATGTATCTGTCTGCATGTGCTCCATCACTGCAGAGCCTCAGCTTCTCTCTCATTTAAACAAAACATCAGTATTATGTATTATGAACAATAGAGCTAATCAAGCCTATTGTTAAGTGATGGTCCTCTTTTGCATGTGCCTGACCTGTTTGTCCAKGTGGAGGCRGAGCTTATAAGGCTGAGTTCACCTGAAACTCATCAGAYTGAAGAAGTCTCTTGGAGGAGAGACGAAACGTTTCACTAAAGAAGAACCATCCGGAGGACCTACTGATTTTTTCTTTTGA
>NW_013952872.1:351458-353127 GCF_001266775.1 Austrofundulus limnaeus
AACTTATCTTCTCATCAATTCCTCTTCTAAATCTGAAATGAGCTTCAGTGAGTGAGAAATAATGTTGAGAGCAGCAGACAGTTAGGTTTCACTTTCACTTTGCTTTGCTACTGCCAAGAGCCTGCAGGAGTCATGGGCGGGGTGTGTGTGCGTGCGGGGGGGTGCTCTGTCATGAGGAAGTTCGGCTTAAAGACACGTCCCAGGGGTGTTTCTGGTACCAAAAGGTGTTTCTGGTCCCCACCTGTCGTTTTGCTCCTCAGCATGGCTTCATAAAAACACTGCAGGATTTCTCAAACATGCATGAATGAGTCAGAGCAAGGCTTTGGACATGTTTTTTATGAGAGTATAACATTATAACATGATATAAAACTCAAAAAAGTTGATTTTACATCATATATCCCCTTTAAAAAAAAAAAAAGGATAACAACCTAACTGCAACATTTGATTTTTACTCTTATGAATACCAGGATCTAACAGTTAAACACACTTTTATATCAACAACACRTTACATGAAACTGTGTTAATATTTATTTAAGAGTGAGATGAAGTGCAGCAAAACTGAAGTCAGACTGTTTACCTGAGGGTGGAGTCACTTTTCACGACTCTAAATCCTGCTGCTGCGGTTCAGGAACTGCCTGCTCCGCTTTGTTCTCTTCGGTCACGCCTAAACCACTTCCAAGAACCAGCCCAGATCAGCCAAAACATTATGACCACCAGTTTTTGTGTCCTATCTGCTCTGAGCAGTCAGGGCTGTGGACAGGTCTCCCCTCAGGCTGGGGACTGGGGGGTCCTTCCTCAGGCTGGGTGTGGGAAATATCAAAGCTGTTTTAAGTTCCTAGAATTATTCAGGTTGCAGGTTTTCCAGGAACAAAATGAACTGATTTAATTGTTTCAGTGGCTGCAGCGTGATGTTTGAGCTGTGACTCAGTAAACGTTAATCCTCACCTCCTCCTGAGGCAGTCAAGTTAAAAAAATGTGTGTGTGTTTATTTATAGTGATATCCTAGCATTTTTAACATGATACACATCACCCCCTGCCTATTATGCCAGTTTAAAACTGAAACCATTGCACTGAAAAGAGTTGCAGCTGTTTTGATTCGACGCTCTAAATGCTTTAGTTCCAGACTGTGAGATGTGTTAGTGCTGAGTGTGTGGAGGCTGGCTCTCTGCTGGAACCAAACTATAAATCAACATCTGTCACTATGACTGAAGTGGCTAAAGTGGATTAGCTGTGACTTCAATTAGATTGACTCCAGACAAGTACAAATACTTTGTTACTGTACTTAAGTAGAATTTTTGGGTATCTGTACTTTACTTGAGTAATTGTTTTTCAGCGCACTTTTTACTTTTACTTCTTACATTTTCACACAATWATCTGTACTTTCTACTCTTTACATTTAAAAAAGACAAGAAGTAGAAAGTCATATTTTATTTCATTTTTACTTGTTTTCATTGCAGCTTGTTATTGTAAAAATAAAAACTATCCATATAAACTGAGCCTCCTAGATAGAGTGAATTTAACTGTGGTTGAATGAGAAGTATAAATATATAAAACTCTGATAGTGTATTAGTTTGTACACAAACAAATCATGTCACAATCCAGCAGGACAGAATCATTAAAATAAAAGGACTGTACTTAAGAAATATTTGTATTTCATGAATTATATTAT
>NW_013952872.1:353890-356030 GCF_001266775.1 Austrofundulus limnaeus
CTTTAAGACTTTTACTCAAGTAATATTCCTAAAGGAGACTTTAACTTTTACTAAAGTAATTTTTTGTTAAGATACTTATACAAAAAAAGTATCACTTTGTGGTACTTTTTACAACACTGATTGACTCTAAAAGTTAATCAGTTGTAGAAGAAAATCCAGTGATAAATGACTGAAAGTTTAATTAAAATCAAGCAGAGCCGGCTCTTGGCATAGGCGAACTAGGCGGTCGCCTAGAGCGCCGTCTGCTGGAGGGAGCGCTGAACTGCAGAAGACAAAAATATTTGTAATCCCTGGTTGTAACTCTGCTCAGCACCCCTTTCAGTTAGCTTCGTCTTAAAAAACTATAATGAAGTATTACAGGAAAAATAAACTACTCTACCAATAAAACTTTTTCTCCCCCCGAATGCAACAATCACCCCCACCCTCTCTCTCATTTGATTGACGCTGCACTGACTCGTCCTGCTCTGACACTCTGATGGGGGAGGGGCTAGTAGTGCCTCTCAGGTAGTGGTTCGTGTTGACAAACTCACTAACAACAAGTCTGTATTTTGTTGTCCCATACATGTCAACCTCTTCAGACGTTTATCTGGATAAAAAGCCTCGAAAATATGTAAATTTTGCAAAAAATCCAAACAACTCACACCCCGGAGTGGGGGGTGGGGTGTGTGTGTGGGGGGGTTGTCAGCCTCGCTGGGGACATGAAAGCGCCCGCTGAGGAGAAGGAGGAAAGGAGAGCGAAAAAAGTTCAAATCTTATTTCTAGCGTCAGAACAAGTTGGAAGATGGCTGTTTAATGTTATTTATTGTTTTTTAAATCATCCTACAGGATGATTATCTATCTAACATGTTAGATAAATTTGAAAATGAGGTTTTGAAAAAATACGTAAGACTTGAAAAAATCCATGAGATTGCTCTGTACATCCGTATACCTGCAAAATGACGTAAAATACGTATAACTTACAGACAGACAATCTGTACAAGTTGACATACATGTTGTTATTTATTTGCTTTCTGGGGAAGCAAATAAATTTAAGTTTACCATAGTACCTTACACTGTCAAACTTGCTTTTAGGGGTTCAAATTGGGGTGGATGGGACATAGTTCGGGGTGGGGGGGTGTGGGGGGGTTCCGCTTCAACTCGCCCAGGGCACCAAAATGGCTAGAGCCAGCACTGTTCATAAGATATTTTGCTAACAGACAAACAGGATTAAGGCCAAGTTTGAGGCAAATATGTCATGTCAGAATCTTATAGTTTGTGTTTAACTAATTATTTTAAGCTAAAGAAACATTAAATTTCAACATAAAATCTGTAAAAGAGAAGGAGTTGAAGCCATGTTTGTGTCATCTAAGATCAGTTAGCTGCTGTGGCCATCTTAAATTGAGTTAACTCAAAATATTAATCATTTATGGAAGTAAATTCAAAAATGAATTACTGAAAGTTTCACTAAAACCAAGCCAATGGTTCATAAGATATTTTGCTAACAGACACAAACATGGGCACCAACATCAAGTCCACCTTTCCTGCAGCTCATTTTCTCTGAGCTCTGACAGATTCCTGTTTCAGCTCAGCTGACCAATCTGTGCCTCCTCCTCCTCCTCCTCCTCCTCCTCCTCCTCCCCTTTATAAAACCCAGACCCTGTGCACACTCCCACATCTGCACCCTCGAGCAGCTCCTCTACTCCGTCGCTCTCTGCTGTGTGCTCCAGTCTGCAAAAACTGTAAGTCGACTTTATTTGTCTTGTCTCCAGTCAGMCTCAACAGAGGTGAAAACACGTTGATCCAGAAACAAGCCCAGCCTTGTTCACGGTCTCTGCTGCTCTCTGAGCTTCACACTCAGGTCTGAAACTTCTCCAGATGTGGAAAAGCTTCGTCTCTTCTTGCTCTCTGGAGTCAGAGGAAAGCAAACAGCTTCTGWTCATGATGGGAACAGGAATATCTAGTGTTTGGATTGTTGCCACAGAAAATAAAAAACTGGGAAAAGGGCAGTAAAATGTGCAGGAAGTACTTTGGATGTYTCTCAAAACTGGGAAGAAAAAAGCCAAACATGGAAAATGATTCTGTTGCAGGGGTGTCTCTGGGATTTAAGGACAAGGGGGGCTTGGCCCCCAGGAGATGCACAGAATTTTTGTATATTAAATTC
>NW_013952872.1:357393-359244 GCF_001266775.1 Austrofundulus limnaeus
TTTTAACACAATTTAAATTTTAATGTTTTTTAAAATTTATTTTACATAGTTTTTCCTTTTACTTGTACATGCATTTGTGTCTCTTGAATACTTAAATTGAATTATTTTTATAATTTTGTCCAACAAGTCTTTTTATTTCTGTGTTGCATGCATGTACAAGTAAAATGAAAAACAATTAATATATATTTTAAAAACAGTAAAATGTAAATTATGTGTTCAAATATATAGACTAATTTGTTGGAACTAACCTGGAAAAATAAACATGAAAGTCAATTAAAGTATAAAACAGGAGATAAAGAGCTCATTTTTAATTTAATTGGTGCATTTTACGTATTCATTTTGTGGTTCATGTAATTCTGCTTTTATTTCTAGTTATGTCAGTGTTGGTCCTCCATACTGCAGAAGTCTGATAATCATCTATTCATTCATATCAGGTGTGTTGGAGCAGAGAAACAAGTAAAACATGCAGGGCTAAGGAACTCCAGCACCAGGAATGCCCATGCCTGGGCTAACCTCACAGGTACCTACCTGACCCTAAAACTAACCTAAAATCAATTCACACCTTGGTCCTAAACCCAACCCCCACACCCACCAATGACATTTAAACCAAACAGGGACTCCACTTTTGTCCCCAAATGCACCAGTTGTCCCCAAATGTAGGATTTTTTGTCTTAAAATTGCCCCAAATGTCACCAGAGCCGAACCTACACACACACACACACACACACACACACACACACACACACACACACACACAGGCTCACTGCATCAGTACTTCTGTTTAATCTGCAAACTGACAGTTCCTGGTAAAGGCTCGGACACGGAGGTGCTAAAAATGATCCGTTATCACACTGTTTGCAGACGACACTGTGGTCTACGGTGGGGAGTGGGTGGAAGAGAGTCCAGAGAGGTAGATGTCTGCTCTGAAGAGTGAATGAGAGGTGACAGAGTGAAGCTGCAGGGAGCAGAGGGGTTGAAGGTGGATGGATGTGATGAAGGGTGTCAGATGATGTCAGAACAGGGTCGTAAAGCTGATTAATCCGTTTATTTCAACAGATATGTTCATATTTGAAGATTATTTTTACTTTTAACCAGATGGACGACCTCTGAAGGTTCAAAGAAATCTTCTGTTGCACATTAAATAAAACATATCCGAGTGGTTTCACATGAGAGGAAATGTCCTCATGCATTTCCTCCACAAAGTCTYAAGACAGCAGGTGTGGACAGCATGCAGTAAATTATTCTTTTTATTTAAACTGTTTAGGAAACATGTTCTCAGAACTTAGTTGAGTTTTGTCAATGACGCATATTGGTCTAGGGTTAAAAAACAATTACTGATTGGTCTTTATGAATGTAGGGTTTGGGTTTACTTAAGTTCATTTCCTGAAACGTTTTTGCAATTCAAAAGATWTTTAAAGTCCTGAGTTTCCCTCCATCCTTCATGTCTGTATTTGTTTGTGTTTCCTTCAGAGCCATCATGGTTTGTCACAAGGAGTTTCAGAGTGCAGGGAAGCAGCCGGGGATACAGGTGTGGCGTATCGAGAACATGGACCTGAAGCCTGTTCCCAAAAAACTGTACGGCAGTTTTTACACCGGAGATGCTTACCTGCTGCTGCACACCACCAGTGCCCCATCCTATAACATCCACATGTGGCTGGGTAAGACGGGAACATGTCAGGCTTTTAGTGACTAAATGTCCAGAACTGATCTATGTTTTTAAAGGGATCCCCGATTAGTTGTAACACTAGACTTTATTTGATAAACACATATTTTAACTGTAAAATAAAGACAGTAAAAAAACTGTAGGATGTTCAGTTTTGTATATTTTCAAAAATATATTTTAACACGGAC
>NW_013952872.1:359460-362910 GCF_001266775.1 Austrofundulus limnaeus
AGAGCGTTGACAGAGAGGAGAAGGTAGAAATGACTCAGCCTGGAACTGAAAATATGGATGGAGGACAACAGAGCTGCTTCATGGAAGAAGAACCTATCATCTACCCACGTCATCATTTACCCAGAATGCTTTGYGTGTAAATAAAATGGCCCTGTCCGTGTAATATATTTTTAAACTTTTAGTTTAAAAATCATAAAAACTGGACATCCTACAGTATTTTTACAGTCTTTATTTTACAGTTAAAATATATGTTTATCAAATAAAGTCTAATGTTACAACTAATCGGGGGTCCCTTGAATATTTCTGTTCAACATGACTCCTTGTCTGAAACACAAGCTTCCAGCATACAGATGACACGATGAGATTATAAATTCATCCTGTGGCTGAGAGGACAGGGGTTTTGAAATTTAATTTTTGATCTCAGAGCTGAAATATCTTAATTATCTCAACCCATGAAGTCTGAGGAGTCTGTGTAATAACTTCCTGCTCAGTTTCTGCCTCTCTGAAGCCACCGGTTTTTTTTTGTCTGTTGGTAAATATTTCAGTTGCAAAACCAGAACAGAGTCCTAAATAAAAACCACTGCGTGACTCACATCCTGCATGTCCCCTTTAGTCGATAAAAACACACACGAGAACGTTCTGCTGCCAGGACCTTCAGCTCTGCTCTGCAGCTGTCTGCAGGACGCACATCCTCCATGATGGTAGTCACATCAAATTACAGGATGGTCCTCAGTAATATGTCCTTACAGAAACACATGTGGTGCATGGGATTTAATGACAGAGCACAGTGGGGTGAGCTGTGAGAAACTCCATCAGAGATGAAGAAATGAACAGAAACAACGGTTCTGTGCAGGAGSTGAGTGCTCGCAGGATGAGAGCGGAGCTGCAGCCATCTTTGCCACACAGCTGGATGACTTCCTGGGTGGTGGGCCCGTGCAGTACCGGGAGGTACAGAACTATGAGTCCCGCACCTTTTTGGGGTACTTCAAGTCTGGAATCAAGTACCAGGTGAGAGAGAGAGACCGGAGAGATCTGGGTTAGATCCTTAATCAATTCATAATCATAAAATACGTAGTGCTTTGTTTTTTTTGTTGTTTTTTTGGGATCTGCCTGGGACAACAGATGAAATAATGACTTTTATGTTGCGAAATGTTGATTAATCTGCACTGTTCCCATAATTAGAATAAACAAATCAAATCTACAGACTTGTAAAAACTTTTACATACTATTGGTTTTTGTTACTGCCCATTAAATACATTTATAATACATTTTCATAAAATAATCAGTGGATGAACGGCTACATCTAATTAACTTTTACAACAATTTCAACATGGCTGCCACAGCCAACAGCTGTAACTCTGTCAGATTTACACATGTTGAACACAGACTCTGTGTGTCAAATCTTATTATACAACATGAAATGAAACATATCAGTTTCAACGTTTGAACAAAAATGCTACAGTTGTTATTTGTCCGGTGGGCGACATGCATCCTGTGCCTGAGTTCTGGTCGTAAGAGTCACCAGAGACAGTGAGTGACCTGCAGCTGCTGGAAGAGCTCCCACTGCTGGAAGGGGTGTGTTTAATGTTTCTGTGGGAACAGAAGATTAAAAAGTGAGACTCGGTTCAGCATCAGTCAGTTGGATCTGAAGTTTAATGATTGTTCTGTTCATGAACTTTGAGTTCAGACTTCATCAGCAATTTTAGCTCCAGGGTGTGCCAGACCAACTGATCAACTGGAACCAAGCCGACCAGTGTCTTTGATGTGTGTGTGTGTGTGTGTGTGCGCGCGTGTGTGTGTGTGTGTGTTTATAATCAACAAAGTGAGGACATTTTCTCAGTCCTCACTTTGTTTGCAGCTCTGCTGTGATTTACTAGTAAGGTGGAGGTATGGTGTGAATCAAGTTCTGGTTCAGGTTAGTGTTAACTATAGACCAGTAATGGTTAATTTTACTAGTTAGGTTTAGAGGTATGGTGTGAGTTAAGTTCTGGTTCAGGTTAGTGTTAACTATAGACCAGTAATGGTTAATTTTACTAGTTAGGTTTAGAGGTATGGTGTGAGTTAAGTTCTGGTTCAGGTTAGTGTTAGACCAGTGTTGCACTGAGAGGTGTAGTGTAGAAAAGAGAAGTCATACTCTTAAATGGCTTTACAGCAAACAAAGCTGGTTTGTTGTTGTTGTTGTTGTTGTTGTTGTTGTTGTTGTTGTTTTATCAGGCCTCACAGCAGCTCTCAAGGTGGCAGCCCTTCCATCCATCTCACTAGATCCAGCAGTCCACCAATATATATACCCACTTTAGATCCCGCCTTCAATACAACTCGGCCAATCACCTTAGCCTTTCAGAGCAGGAAAGAAAAACAAAGAGTTTGACATTCACATAAACAATGTAAACACCAACAATTATTAATCCATAATGAGATGTAAAACATTATGCAAGTAAATGTACAATTCACAAGTCAGTTTACTCATTTAATTACTGAAACTTTCTTCTTACTCTTCACCAATCATACTCCAGCTCTTATCAGCTCACTTCCTATAAAGGAACTGGTTTTGAGGCAAGCCTCCTCTTTAGCTGAAACAAGATGGCTGCCACAGAGGACACACACATGGTAACAAACATTTAATCTGTACATTGACATATTCACAATTACACACCACATTCAGAAATTAAAACCAAAAGGTTAGAGAAGAACTTGGTGCTTCTTAACAACCAGTAATGGTTAGTTTTACTAGTTAGGTTTAGAGGTATGGTGTGAATTAAATTTTGGTTCAGGTTAGAGTTAACTTTAGACCAATAAAGGTTAACTTTACTGGTTAGATTTAGAGGTATGGTGTGAGTTAAGTTCTGGTTCAGGTTAGTTTTAACTATAGACCAGTAATGGTTAATTTTACTAGTTAGATTTAGAGGTATGGTGTGAGTTAAGTTCTGGTTCAGGTTAGTTTTAACTATAGACCAGTAATGGTTAATTTTACTAGTTAGATTTAGAGGTATGGTGTGAGTTAAGTTCTGGTTCAGGTTAGTTTTAACTATAGACCAGTAATGGTTAATTTTACTAGTTAGATTTAGAGGTATGGTGTGAGTTAAGTTCTGGTTCAGGTTAGTTTTAACTATAGACCAGTAATGGTTAATTTTACTAGTTAGATTTAGAGGTATGGTGTGAGTTAAGTTCTGGTTCAGGTTAGTTTTAACTATAGACCAGTAATGGTTAATTTTACTAGTTAGATTTAGAGGTATGGTGTGAGTTAAGTTCTGGTTCAGGTTAGTGTTAACTATAGACCAGTAATGGTTAATTTTACTAGTTAGATTTAGAGGTATGATGTGAGTTAAGTTCTGGTTCAGGTTAGTGTTAACTATAGACCAGTAATGGTTAATTTTACTAGTTAGGTTTAGAGGTATGATGTGAGTTAAGTTCTGGTTCAGGTTAGTGTTAACTATAGACCAGTAATGGGTA
>NW_013952872.1:362920-365369 GCF_001266775.1 Austrofundulus limnaeus
TGTGTGTGTGTGTGTGTGTGTGTGTGGGGGGGGGGGGGTTCCTACAACGTGGGGACAATTTTCCCATAAAAGCAGCCTCGTGGGGACCGGAGTCAATCGTGGGGACCAATGCAGGTCCCCATGGGTCCAAATGCAAATTACAGGTGTGGGGTTAGGTTTAGGACCAAGGTTTAGATTATTTTGAGGGTCAGGTACGTTTCTGTGAGGTTAATTTTAGAGTATATGGTCAGGGTTAGGATAAAAAGTCTACAAAACATGAATGGAAGTCAATGGAAGGTCCCCACGGGGTTCAAGAACATGTCTGTGTGTGTGTGTGTGTGTGTGTGTATATGGAGGGTGGTGGGGGCAGGCATCACTTTTCCTAACCTCCTGTTCATGACAGATCAGAACTAAATGAATTTGTGACAGCGAGTTAGTTATCTTGGTCAAACTTTAAAAACATTAAAATGAAATAAAACTGAATTGTGGACATTTTGTGTAGCTGTGGCGGCCATCTTGAATTAGGTGAAAAGTGAATCTCCTGTATTTTTCATTTCATTTATTCACTGAAAATGACAGAGCTTATTATTCAACATAAAAAATATAAATGTGTTGATTTTAGCACAAGTGGCTAACTAATAAACGAACAAACACACTTATGGGAACAAATATCTTCGCCGTGATCCTCCAAAGTCTGTCTTTAGTTAAACGTTTTCAGCTTAAATATTTGTGGACTTGTTTTGTTGCTGGTTGGAAACTCTTCAGTGCATTTGTTGGTCCACAGAACCAAACCTCAGTTTTTCCTAATTTGGTAACTCTGTGTCTGGAAACAGTTTTAGTCAACAGAGTTTGCATTGTAAACATGGAAAATGAAGCCCCCACCCCCACTGAGCCTGAAGAACCACAGAACGGTTCTTTTTAGGGTCAGTAAGAAAACTGACTGTAGCTCAGAAACAGGCTCTACAAACACAAGAGTAACGAAGAATAAACATTTGATTGTTGTCATGTCTCTCCTCTCCATCTTGTTTTGATTGTTTCTGCTGAGGTCACTCAGGATGAGCAGATATTAGTTTATACCTCAGTACCACAGCGCTGCTCTTCCAGGGTACTGAACTGAAATGTAGTGTGGTAGTAGATGAGCATCCTCCCAACACACACTCTGAGCATCTTTACTTAAAACGCTGGCAGTAAATGTTGGAGTCAGCCACATTGGTTAATTTCTTCCTTCACAATAAAACACTGCAGATTTGAATAAAACTCTTAAAAAGTAATAATCTGTTGGACAGTTTACAAAAATCACCAGAACTTGGGTTATTTTTCAGAAAACGGGCAGAAATTGCCTGTGAAAGCAGCTGAGTCATTCAGAGCTGTGATCTGAGAACACATCACAAACTAATATTTACAAGGTTTGACTGTAACTGCATCGTTTTATACCAGGGCTTCTTTACATTACCAATGTATGGATCAAAAATGATAATTATTAAAAATCTTGGTTTAATTTTTATTGTATTTATATTATAACAAAATTAAATACACTTACATTTTAAAAGTAAAACTCCTGTCAAATAATCACAAGACCCTCAAGGTGGCGCTCGCAGCCCATGGGTTAAGAATCCGTTTTATACCATAAGATCTTTTGTTTAAATCTAAAATCAGGCGGCTGATACACATTCCTTTAAGATTGTGTCATTCTCTCTCAGCTTTGCTCATTTTCAAGGTAAATGATAAGAGAAGGTTTATTGATAAGAGAAGGTTTATTGATAAGAGGTTTATTGATAAGAGAAGGTTTATTGATAAGAGAATGTTTTTGTTGTTTATGACCTGATTTTCTCTTGCAGAAAGGGGGCGTGGCATCAGGTTTTAAACACGTGGAGACCAACGACATGAACGTGTCRCGCCTGCTTCACGTCAAGGGCCGCAGGGCCATCAGAGCCACCGAGGTGGAGCTGAGCTGGGCCAGCTTCAACAAGGGGGACTGCTTCATTATTGACTTAGGAAAGGTGAGTTTCTTCAACCAGGGCCCGTATTTATAAAACTTCTTAGAGAGGGTTTTTAGACTTAAGTGCTGAAAATTTCTTAGATTTGCTCCTACTCTCAGACTTAAGTGTAACTGTCAGTTATCAAAATTCTTAAGTCTAAGAATCACTCTTAACTCTCAAGAAAAGTTCAGACTGYTTCAGAGGACTCTTCAGTGGTTCAGAGTTACCACTAGAGGTCTGAGATGGACTGAAGACAGAGATTACAGCTGTCCTCATCTGAGTGGTTTTCTTAGTTATAAGATGTGGAAAACAGGTTTAATCAGAAATATACAAAAGAAACAAAGGTACAAATAAATAAAAAAACTGTGCATAATGTTGGACTAAAAGGCGGAAATCTGTGTGTAACTTTTGGATAAAATATTAAATATCCTCTGCTGGTGAGTGCGTGCGACCCCCCCCCCCCCCCAAAAAAAAGAAAGAAAGAAAGAAAG
>NW_013952872.1:366988-370150 GCF_001266775.1 Austrofundulus limnaeus
TCAGCTTTTAACTAAGAAGTTTTTTTTACACTTAAGTCCACTCTTAGCAGCATTCTTAAGAGTAATTCTAAGAAGTTTGATAAATACGGGCTCTGATYACCGGAGGACTATATTAAACTAATCACAGAAGTATTTTAAAGCCATAAAAGCATCTGATGCTGATTGGTATTCAGCAGGGTTTTGGGTAACACATCAACTTGTTGGAGTGAATTATTTGTTTTATACTTCATGCATTATGTTTATTAAAGACAGGAACACAAAATCCAGACTCAGCTTTATGTTTGCCTTCTAAGCCCACCATCACAGGCAGTTTGTCAGGGTTTAAAGCTCCACCAGCCAGCAGTGACAGGTGGGTTCCAGGTGGGGGTGGTGGGATCAGCTCTAAGACCCTTCGTGTTTGACAGATTGATGGAGAGGCTGACAGAAGAGGTTGGGAATCGTGCTCAATGTTTGATTGACAGCATCTATGATCTGTAGTGAGAGTAGGGAGCAGGTGGAAGAGAACCTGGACAGGTGGAGGTATGAAGTGGAGAGAAGAGGAATAAAATGTGTGAATGAGAGGGACAGGTGATGATGAGACAGGAGCATGCTGGGAAATGATGGGATGGCAGCAGATGATCCTCTGTGGAGRCTGAGGGAGCAGCTGAAAGAAGCAGTGGAGGTGAAGTTGAGTCAAAAACAGATGGTTGTAAAAAGATAAACCAGTTGGGTGAAAAAAGACAGAAATGTTGAGGATCAGACAAGAAACACAAGTTTAAATCCTGATGAGTGATGAAACACAGACAGCTGATCAAAATAAGACAAAGAGTTAAAACAATCTGAAATGAGAGAAAATGGGCAATTCTCTGAAAACAAACAAAAAACCTTATTTTATTTTGTTGTCTGTGGATTTCCTGCCTGATATTCTGAAACAATCAGTTCATAAACAAAAACATTGTTTCTGTTATTTTAACCATTCAAATATCAGAAAGTTTGTCTCATTCAGGAGAGCAGCTACGACTTCAGCTTTATTTACAAATATTTTACACAGAAACACATTCAGATCTCTTCAGTTCCTCTAAAATTCACTTTAGCTGCTGGATCTGTTTTTACCTTTATATGCTACTTTTAGCTTTTAGCTAAACATTTTTTGCTACTGATTTCCTTTTAGTTTTTAGCTAGCTCATTATTGCAGTTTACTATGTTTAGCTTCTGATACTCTTTTGTACACTTTTCTATTTGAAACATTTACATTAGGTGTGCAACGACACAGGAAATTCACGGTTCGATATTTTTTCGATATAAAAAAGAGAAATGTCCATGCCCCTTTTAACTTGTAATTTATTTAAATTAATTATAAACATTTGTTTAACCTCAAAAGTACAGTTTTTAAATTAAATGTTGCTGAAACAGCAAGTTTCTCAGTGGATCTGTGCTCMAAAATRCAGCCTAGGTGGAGTAGTCGAACACAGATCCACTGATCCTTCAACACAGAGCATCTTCAGAAGACAAGTTGATAAAATAAAATTTAAAATCTGTATTGTTCCATATACAAGAGTGTATTGAAACTAAAGCACTGTTTGATATGGTTTGATACAGGTACATGTATTGTTGCACCCCTAATTTACATGTTTCCTTATTTCTAGCTATCACTTTGCAACATTTGGCTTTTAGCTATTATTTTGCTACTTTTATCTTTAAGTCATTGTTTTGCTTATTTAAGCTTTAACAAGTCAGTTTCAGCTAGAAATGTTATGATTTAAAAATCAATCTGTGATTTTACAGAAATAGACGAGAGTTATTTCTTTAGTTACGTTTGGTTTCACGATGTACATAAAAAACTAATTTCCCATTTGTTGTAATTTTATTTGTTGACAGAAGGCCACCTTTCAGGTTTTTGTCCTCAGACGTTTACAGTAAATCTTATTTGCAGATGTTCTAACCTGGTTCTCCCCCTGCAGGACGTGTACCAGTGGTGCGGCAGTGAGTGTAACCGCTTCGAGCGGCTGAAAGCCTCTCAGGTGGCGATTGACATCAGAGATAACGAAAGAAACGGTCGAGCCAAGGTGCACATGGTGGAGGAGGGCAGCGAGCCGGACGCAGTTCTGCAGGTCAGCCATGCTGCAGGGCCCTCTTCAGGCCTGAAGCTCTACATGTTAATGATGCACCTCACTGTGTTAGCCAGCGTGGGAACAGAAAAACACAAAGTGTCCTCTGTAATCTGCTGCTCCTGTGCCCTGGTGGCTTCACAAACACGTCTTTATATAGAAGAGGCCTAATGAGACCAGACAGGTGGAGGAGTTTGTTTTGTTTTAATGTGAGAGGAGCTGCTGGCAGTGGCGCCTGCAGAAATTTTTTTAGGGGGGGCCACTGAAAAACCAGGGGTGGCACACCAAAACTAATATCTATAACAGAAATTTTATGTTTGTAAAAATGACTAATTGAAAACTATGGAAATATAAAACTATGGATGCCAACAGATTAAAAATTTGTATTTTCACAGATAATATCACTGATTTTATTACATTCAGAGACAAAAAATAAGAATAAGTATAATGTTGGGAGGACCCACTGGTGGGGGGTCTGGGTGTCCTCCCCCAGAAAATTTTAACATAAGTAAAATGCCGTTTCCTGCATTCTGGTGTATTTTAACAGGTTGTTAAACAGATTTTTACCTACATAAGAAAACACTTAATGTGAGTTTTCTACAGGTAAAATGAAATAAATTTATTTGTTAAGCAAGAGAAACACTGGATGAACTAATGTTTTATGGTAAATGTGGGGGTTTAAATGACTTAAATTTTAAATTGATGGGGACAGCTCCCTTCAAAAACAAAATACATATTTTAAAGACATTTACAAGGAACAACTTTTTAAAATTTAAAGGCATCACCTCTTCCATGTATGTTAAATTTTTTTTTGTTTATTGATGTTTATTTTTGTGAAGAAAAACTGATTATAAAACCCCAAAACTGGAAATAAAGACTAAAACAAGCAAAATTACAAACTACATCTACTGTAGTGTTATCCCAAATTAAGTGTTTTGCTTCTTATGTCATATAATAAATATGATTTTGGTCTGTGAGAGAAAACTGGAGTACCTGGAGAACAGAAAGTTGATCTAACAACCTTCATCTTTAGAGGCAATATGTTGGTCTACAACTGTACTGCCTAATTTTATAT
>NW_013952872.1:370889-372059 GCF_001266775.1 Austrofundulus limnaeus
GTGTTTGTTTTTATATTTATGAGGTTCTATTCCTAAATAGGCAGGAGAATTGAAAAAGGAAAAACCTGGGTACTCAGGATAAAACTGGGGGGGGGGGGCACTAGGGTGGCCAGCTTATTCTCGCCCCCCGGCCCCCGCTGGCGCCCCTGGCTGCTGGATAGAGCTCACTACGCTGCAGTCACCGTGTGTTTTTATTTGAGCTAACAACAAACAGAGGAATTAATGCAGCTTTTTGTGCAGGCTTTAGGACCAAAACCCACCATTGCTCCCAGTACTCCAGACGATGAGAAGGTGGACACCTCCAACAGGCAGAAGGCTGCCCTCTACATGGTGAGGGATATGTTACATGGTCTGTCTGTGGCTACATGTTTGAAACATGTACAGTTTGACCTGATGCTGTTCTGTTCTGTAGATCTCAGATGCTTCTGGTTCCATGAAGGTGACGGCTGTGGCTCAGTCCAGTCCCTTCAAACAAGCCATGCTGTCTCCTGAGGAGTGCTACATTGTGGACAACGGAGTGGATCAGAACATCTTTGTTTGGAAAGGTGACAGCAGCGGACTATAACTCTGCTCTCTCTCCARAGCAGCTGCAGCTCAGTTTCCACTGACCATGACAATGTGCAAATTAGAATTTCAAAAAATAAAATTGCTCAATGGAAACACGTCAATTTAGAAAAAAATTGTTTCTCGACAAAATGTTTTTGCACTAGGATGAGGTGGTATTTCAGCCGTATCGAAATTGGTGTTTTTCGCAAAACTGCAGTGGTTTTAGCTCCGTCCATYGYCCCATCAGCTCTGAGCAGCCTCCCTGTCCCCACAGCATGATGCTGCCACCACCATGTTTCACAGTGGACATGCTGTGTTCAGGCTGAGCTACAGTCTTAGTTCACTGACAGAGCTTTGCTCTGAGGCCAGTAAAGTTCAGCTTTAGTCTGAACTGACAGTGTGTCTCTGYAAACATATGGGGTGCCCTTTGTAAAGTTACAGTCAAAAATTACAAGCAATAGTTTTGTTTTATTTAGCTTTTATAAGAAAAAAAGAACAGATTTATTTTTCAAAGTCAGTTTTTCACCAAATGATTCATACATTTATAAATCTTATACAGTTTCATTTTGCATTCAAATGAAAGCTATAACTATGAGGTACGGTTTGTAAAGTTACACAGTCAAA
>NW_013952872.1:372510-374770 GCF_001266775.1 Austrofundulus limnaeus
ATGGTGAAAAACTGACTTTGAAAAATAAATCTGTTTTTTTTCTTATAAAAGGCTAAATTAAATAAAAATATTGGTGTTTTTTTGACTGTGTAACTTTATAAACGGCACCCCATAAAAACAGGACATCTGGTTTCTCACATGAAATCCCAGTAAAACCCTTTGAAGTTTGTGGTTTTATGTGACAAATGCAAAAACGTTCAGGGGTTTGAATAGTTTTTCAAGACTCTGTTCACCTATTTGAGTTAGATCTTTGTTATTCTCATTTTGTCTCCGACTCCAAACAGGTCCAAAGGCCAACACGTCTGAGCGTAAAGCAGCCATGTCTGCAGGGGAGCAGTTCATCAAAGATAAAGGATACAGCAGTAAGACGCAGGTAARTCTGACTTATTTGTGTTTATCAAAAAGTCATCCAGAATTCAACATCACAAAGCCCAAACTAAACGAAGAGCTTCACTTTCAGATCCAAGTTCTTCCTGCAGGATCTGAGACCACTTTGTTCAAGCAGTTCTTCTGTGACTGGAAGGACAAGGATCAGACAACTGGACCCAGTAAAGCCTTCASCATCGGCCGCATAGCTAAAGTGGAACAAATCCCCTTCGATGCCTCCACTCTTCACTCAAACAGCAGCATGGCAGCTCAGCACGGCATGGTGGACAACGGCAAGGGCAAGATCCAGGTAGGACCGTGGTAAAAAGGTGAAACTCTGTCATGGAGACTTCGGCTGACGTCTGGTCTGATGCCTAGATCTGGCGGGTTGAGAACGGTGAAAAGGTGCCTGTRGATCCTGCAAACTATGGTCACTTTTACGGTGGAGACTGTTACCTCATCCTGTACAGCTACGGGCAGGGAGGCCGGGAGCAACACATCATTTACACCTGGTGGGTACAACACCAGAACATCCAGGTGCTGATCTGAAGGAGTGTCACTCAGTGTGTGTTTCCTCCTTCAGGCAGGGACTGAAGTGCACCCAGGATGAACTGGCAGCTTCAGCCTTCCTCACAGTGAAGCTGGATGACTCAATGGGAGGAGCTCCAGTTCAGGTGTGAACACTACTCACCAGACATTTAGACATGACATTAAAATGATATCAATTCAAGCCCGTTTGACTTAAAACTCAAGTGAAGTTAAAAAGTATCTTTACTGAGAATCGCAGTACTGTTTCTGCTGATATAAATAAATACAGCAAGTGTTTAACCACAAGATTCTGCTCCACAGATACAGAAAAAACACTTCCTGAAATGATCCAAATAAAATAATAAAACTACAGTATCATTAAAAAATAAGTAGTTAACCAGCAGAGGGCAGTRTTTGTTCAAACAGTGGCTGCTGTAGATCCTCTGAGCAGCCTCTTAAAAACTAATTATTAGGGATGGATTTGTTTAACTTCACCAATTTACTGCAAAACAAATCTACAACCCYAGTTCTGAAAAAGATGATGGCATCAACACATGTAAGAAACCATGGAACCAAAGTGTTTCCCTCTGAGGAGCAACTCCTCTTCTTCTAACAACAGTCCATAAAACATCCAGNGAACCAAGGAGACCAGTTCTGGAGGTTTTAGAGGAACCAAGGAGACCAGTTCTAGAGGTTTTAGAGGGAACTAAGGAGACCAGTTCTAGAGGTTTTAGAGGGAACTAAGGAGACCAGTTCTAGAGGTTTTAGAGGGAACGAAGGAAACCAGTTCTGGAGGTTTTAGAGGAACCATGAAGACCAGTTCTAGAGGTTTTAGAGAAACTGAGAAGACCAGTTCTGGAGGTTTTAGAGGAACGAAGAAAACCAGCTTTAGAGGAACTAAGGAGGCCAGTTCTAGAGGTTTTACAGGAAACATGGAGACCAGTTCTGCAGGTTTTAGAGGAACTAAGGAGACCAGTTCTGGAGGTTTTAGAGGAACTAAGGAGACCAGTTCTGGAGGTTTTAGAGGAACCAAGGAGACCAGTTCTGGAGGTTTTAGAGGAACTAAGGAGACCAGTTCTAGAGGTTTTAGAGGGAACGAAGGAAACCAGTTCTAGAGGTTTTAGAGGAACCAAGGAGATCAGTTCTGGAGGTTTTAGAGGAACCATGAAGACCAGTTCTGGAGCATGTGTAAGATCTTCAGAGGTTGCACATAAAATAATTATGTTTTATCTAATTGGCTGTAACTTCATTGTTCCTCAACATGAGATGATCTTAGATTAAAACTCTAACTGATAAAAAGTGACGGGGGATGTACAATAATCAATGGGCAAACCAGACTTGGTTTTAATGGAGACCATTGCAGAGT
>NW_013952872.1:374780-386381 GCF_001266775.1 Austrofundulus limnaeus
TTTTAGAGGAACTGAGGAGACCAGTTCTGGAGGTTTTAGAGGAACTGAAGAGACCAGTTCTGGAGGATTTAGAGGAACTGAGGAGACCAGTTCTGGAGGATTTAGAGGAACTGAGGAGACCAGTTCTGGAGGATTTAGAGGAACTGAGGAGACCAGTTCTGGAGGATTTAGAGGAACTAAGGAGACCAGTTCTGGAGGTTTTAGAGGAACTAAGGAGACCAGTTCTAGAGGTTTTAGAGGGAACTAAGGAGACCAGTTCTAGAGGTTTTAGAGGGAACGAAGGAAACCAGTTCTAGAGGTTTTAGAGGAACCAAGGAGATCAGTTCTGGAGGTTTTAGAGGAACCATGAAGACCAGTTCTAGAGGTTTTAGAGGAACCATGAAGACCAGTTCTGGAGCATGTGTAAGATCTTCAGAGGTTGCACATAAAATAATTATGTTTTATCTAATTGGCTGTAACTTYRTTGTTCCTCAACATGAGATGATCTTAGAKTWAAACTCTAACTGATAAAARGTGACGGGGGATGTACAATAATCAATGGGCAAACCAGACTTGGTTTTAATGGAGACCATTGCAGAGTGGTGAATCGGTCCCTCCCCTGTCCATAGGTGAGAGTGACTCAGGGTCAGGAGCCCCCCCACCTGATGAGCATCTTCCAGGGCAAACCCATGATCATTCACAGTGGAGGAACGTCCCGGAAAGATGGGCAGTCCAAGCCCAGYACCACCCGCCTCTTCCACATTCGTCAGAGTTCTTCTGGTGCTACCCGGGCCGTGGAGGTGAGCTGGTTTTCAACATGTGRCTCTGTGTGCTCATGGGTACAGTAGAGTTCTGATTGGTCTGTCCTGAACCTTCAGGTCAAGGCCTGTGCCTCCAACCTGAACACCAACGACGTGTTTGTGCTGAAAACCTCCAGCGGCCTGTTTGTATGGCGTGGAGTTGGGGCCAGCAGCGAGGAGGTGGAGGCGGCGAAGCATGTTGTGGGGTTTTTTGGTGGCAGCCCGACCAATGTGTCAGAGGGCAAAGAGCCAGGTAGGTCTTCAACGTAACACTCRTTCTCTTAGTTTCTTCAGATCTTGAGTCAGATCTGAGAGATTTTAACAAGAAAAATGTATTTTTATTATCTGCTGCTGAAAGGTTGCACTGTTAGCAAAATATCTCATGARCCACARGACAGATTGTAATGAAACTTTCAGAGAGCAATCATTGGATGCACATCTACAACTCCTTAACATTTGGTGTCAACTCAGTTCAAGATGACTGTCAAAGCTAACCAACCTTAGCTAACACAATAATGGCTAAATCCCAGGCAAATTTACACATAATGAGCTAAAATCTAGTGAGAAGGTAGCTGAGAGTCGTACAGAAAACATCCTCTGAGCACTTAAAGATCTTACAATACTGAATGAGATTGCAAATAACACCATTTACCAACTAAAACAGCGTTAGTCTCTTCTCATCTGAAGATGATCTTGGTTTTAAACTCTGGCATATGAGTGTGGCGGGTGACATGCATTCTTTCTTTAGAGAAAGGATTAAAATTTTAGGATAGTTTAAGAATGGTTCTTTGAGAAACCTTTAGGAGGATAGAGCTGCAACATGTTTTGAAATATGTAAGTGTAAGGGCTTGACTTACAYTTCTTATAACAAAGTTATAAGGAAATTATTTAACAAGGATCTCTTATTTTCAGTAGATATCTCTTCTGTGCAAAAGTGAATGGATAATACAATACATAAGTTTATAACTGTTCAGGACTGTAAGACCTCATTTTGTAATAACGCATTATGTAATAATGTAAAAAAAATCAGGCTTCAAAATGTAATACACTTGCGCTAAAACCGCATTATGTAATAACTGAAACAAAATGTAATAAAAGTCTTCAACGCATTTTGTAATAACTTTATTACATTTTGCGACAATCATTACAAAATGTGTTGCTGTAATAATCTGGTGCATTATGTAATAAACAGTCAAAAAACAGTATTTGTGTTCATCCTAATCAATTTACTTGTAATAACTGTCATGTTGCAAATACTACATAATTAAATCTTTATAACTTTGGTCAAAAAACACCAAACTTCTCATCTTTTATTTGCATTTTCAGTCAAATTCTTGTGTATATATGGATGTATGGAGCAATCTCACAGATTTTTTTGTTTTATGGAATCTTTCAAAAACTTAGTTTCTAATTTATTCACCATGTCAGAGCCTGCACGACGTTAAAAACAATTAACATCAAATATCCATTTCCAGCCCACTCTGTTGCTACAAACACGTTCTTCAACCCTCATTTCCTTCTGATACAGAAGCTGACAGTGCGCCTGCACCGCGCCCCCCTCCAGTGTGATTAATAGTTTTTTTTAACTGTACAGGTAAACGTCTGAAAGGGTTGACGTATGTACAACTAACTTTTAGATATATTTTCAGAGTTGTCTACAAAGTGAATGAAATCTAAAACAGGGATCAGGACAGTAAATCTGAAAATGCAAATAAAAGATGAGAATTTCTGTGTTTATTGACCAAAGTTATAAAGATTTAATTATTTACAACATGACAGTTGTTACAAGTATATTGATTAGGATGAACAGAAATACTTGTTTTTGATTGTTTATAACATAATGCACCAGATTATTACAATACATTTTGTAATAATTGATGCAAAATTTAATAACGTTATTACATGATGCATTGAAGACTTTTATTACATTTTGTGTCAATCACTACATAATGTGGTTTTAGCGCAAGTTTATTACATTTTGAAGCCTGATTTTATTACATTATCACATAATATGTTACTACAAAATAAGGTCTTACAAGGACCGACGCATTTCTGGTCTGGATCTTATTACACTCAGTGAAGATGATGCATGTCATCACACAGCCAAAGGGCTCTGACTCATTTCCTGCTCAAACACAGTCACACGGAACGAGCAAGCTTCTCARATCTGATGCTTGTTGTGTTATGTTTACTTCAGCTAACTTCTGGGATGCTTTGGGTGGAAAGAAGGAGTACCAGACCTCCAAGAGTCTGCAGGGCTCAGCCAGACCTCCACGTCTCTTCGGCTGCTCCAACAAAACCGGAAGACTCATTGTGAGTCACATAAGCAGAACCTTTTTTACTCATCTTTGACACAGAAACATTAGTTAAATATATGTGCAAAGCTTTAATCTGAGTTTTTATTTTCCCTGTTTGTCAGGTGGAAGAGGTACCCGGAGACTTCACACAGTCAGATCTGGCTACTGATGACGTCATGATCCTGGACACCTGGGACCAGGTAGGACGAACCTTATGGATGATCCTTTCAGCGTCTGAAAAGACTCTATTGCTATTAATTTCTGTGTAAAGCATGTGTCTTAGCTGTGAGATGAATCCTGTTCTGTTCGTGTTTCTGCCCACAGCTCTTCCTTTGGGTCGGTAACGAGGCTAACGCAGAGGAAAGAACCGGAGCTCCCAAAATAGGTCAGTTACACCACAACTCTGAGGGAGAAACAAATATAGTCTTTGGCAAAGAGCTCGATGTCAGGAAACATGATTTCTGAGATGAGAGGAGATAAAGTCAGTATTTTAAAGTAGTTTTTCCACCTTAAAGAACCTGATAAACTTAAGAAAGTGCTACACCTCAGATGAAATGCAGAATTATCTATAAGTCCTGTAAAACTGACAGTGGTGTAAAGCTTTTAAAGCAGTGTTTGCATTACTCAGTATATTTTGAGGGTCAGAGTTGTTTTAAAACAGAAAGCTACTTTAATCGAAAATCAGACTGGATCTTTAATTACATTTCACGACTGAACTTTCCTCTTATGTGTGACGATGACTATTAAATGGCACAAATCCAATTGCATTCAGGTATTTTATGGGATAATTCGGTTCATGAAGTGGAAGTCAATTTGGTTAAGTTAACTGGTTATTCTAAATTGACTCTAAAGTGAGTCGAAGCATAAATGTTTATCTTTTTGTGGCTTTGTAATGGATGGGCAGTAGTTTCTTGCTCTTTGATCCAAAGAGATAGGCACCAGCACCCCATGACCCTGAACTGGACCTACTGTAAACTACCAGTCTGATCCCAAACCACCACCAACAAGACAGTAAAAACAAGAGATGATGGAAGCAAAATATTCAGTGCCTGATCAGCTGACGAACACTAATTCCATAAATGTTGTGAGGTTCTGTGAAATTTAAAAAAAAAATAACAAATGTAATGATTTAAAAAAAAAATCTCATCAACCCATATTTTATTTCTAGTGAAACAAAGTAAATATAAGTGAGCATCATGGAAACAAAAAAGACATGGAGTGGGATTTAGAAATCACATCCAGGTGACCAGAAGCTGTCTTATTCTTGGTTTGAAGTGTTTTGTGAAGCTGCCTCGAGTCTCCAAAATAAGATTGCTTTGATTTTTGTCTGCTGCCGTTTAGATACTGATTTATCACAAGTGCTCGACAACAATTTCACCTAGAGAACTGTTGTTTTTGGCACCGATGATGTGGTTTCTTCTGGAGTTTTGATGAAACTACTGGAAACTGACAGGAAATTTACTTTTTCCTCCTATCACTCATATATTCTTCAATATCACAAAGTTAAATGGTTTAAAAGTCCGTGTTCTCTCATAGGAATCAAATTAATATATTTAAAGAAACATTAATCATTGAGGAATCTGGGATCAGTGAGAACACAAATGGTCTAACTGCATGATTTATRGCAGGGGTGTGAAACTCCATTCCCGCATGTTTTAAAGGTTTTCCTGCTCGAACACACCTGGTTTCAATGGATGGGTGATTAACAGGCTTCTGCACAATTTGAAGAGTTAATTCAATGACTGAATCAGGTGTGKTGAAGCAGGAAAACCTCTAAACCAGTGGCCCAATGTCAGTCCTCGAGGGCCAGTGTCCTGCATGATTCAACACAGCTGAACCTAAGGAGGGCTTCATTAGTAGGCTTCTTCAAGATGCAATCTGTCCAAAAYGGCAGGTCGCGTCCTCCGAAGGCCAAATTCATCAGCCGGATATGTCATAGCGCCGCAACGAAGGACGTCCCAAACCGAAGACTCCTCTGATGTGGCCGACAAATACGTCCTTCCTTTTCCCCGATTTGAACAAGTAGGGGTCTCTGCAGATGAGTGGGTGTGTCACAACGAAAGGCGATTCTAAAGCGACACACCTGATTTGACGGACTTTGTTAAAGGGAAACACCTGACTGGACAAGCAAAAAAGGGGCGTCACTGTACGACACCACCTGTTTGGACAAGAACAAAAGGGGCGTCACCGTACGGCACCATTTTTTTGCCTGAGAACCCTACTTGGGTCACATTTCTCCTGGTTAACCTTAGTGTTGGGTTCAGGGTCAGGCTGTAAAGAGGTCAAGCAGGRTCTAAGGATACTGTCATGTAGGCCTTGTAGCCCACAGTGTTTATGCTTTAGACACGCCCACTCTTGTGTCACGCCCACTTTGATTCCGCGGAAAACCCCTTCTCGATTTGAAGGACAGATCTGATGGATCCTTCCTGGCCCAGCATATCCCATAATGCATTGCGGCCCGACCGGAGATTTTTTTTTAAGCTAGTAATGGCGGACGAAGCGAGAGAAAAGAATATGTTTTAAATAAAGATATGGTGGTATAAAAATTTTTAATTTTTGGCGGTTGTAATTCTAATACTTTTATCATTTGTATAGACATGTTTTTAAATATTAATTTTGTCATAAAAAAACGCAAAATAAACATGCACCTACAGCGGGTCAATTAGTTCTTCAAATGTTACCTTTAAGTTAATTTTATTGTTTTGTGATATTAATAACGCTAATAGATTGATATTTTTCTAATTTTGATCTATTTTTGCTTTTGTTTAGCATGGTCATGGTTGCTAGGTGACATGACGTACGCCGGGGTAAGGACGGGAGGCTAGACCGTCCAAATTCAGACACTTTTTTTCGGGTCTTCCTGGTCTACCGAGGACCCGGCCCACCTCGACGGGTAGTCTGGGTCCTCCGGAGGACCTGGCCTGTCGTTTTGGACACAGCCAAGGTCTGCAGAGGCCTACTAATGAAGCCCTCCTTAGGTTCAGCTGTGTTGAACCAGGGCAGCTCCTAAAACATGCAGGACACTGGTCCTCGAGGACCAAATTTGGACACCAGTGCTCTAAACCATGCAAAGGACTGAAGTTTGTCAGCCTGATTTAGGGTGATAAAATTGTGTACTCAGTGKTCACATTCAGAAACAATTGTTGATTTTTGTTTCTTTTTTTTAAATTGCATGTTTTATAAATCAMTGCATCTGTATGCACTGTTACCAACACAAACATGGTCCTACTTTTACATCTACCACTCTCTTTCCTTTGTCTGTCATGCAGCCAAAGAGTATGTGGACTCAGACCCCTCAGGTCGCAGAGGACTGCCCATCACCACCATCAAACAAGGAGCAGAGCCTCCAACTTTCACCGGCTGGTTCCAGGCGTGGGATCCCCAGATGTGGGAGAAGGACCCGCTGGACAGAATCCGAGCCCGTTTCTAATGTCAAAACTCCATGTTTTTCAATGACCTAGTACTTTGTGTTGCCTTGTTTTTTCTTATGCTTTAGTTTATTTGAACCCCTAAGTGCCAAAACAAATATCAGGTTTATTTTTTTGCCATTTTGCCTACAGTGCACTAGATTTTGTCAACAGAAATGGATCACACCGGTGATGCCTTCCACAAAAATATGTGTTTTATAAATTGACATACATGTTTGTAATTAAATTATCAGAAGCTAAACAGGAATATTATTTTAAATGCCTGCAGATGTCCTTTTTGTTTCTGTTTCTCTGGCACAGTGCAGTAAAGAACTAGAACGGTACAAGCGAAGCTGGTAACAAGACATAATACTGCCTGGTTTGTACCAGGTATGCACTAGATATGTATCAGGTACTTACCAGATCTATATCAAGTACATACCACATATGTACCAGGTACTTAGTCTGTACTGAGTACATATTGGGTACTTAACAGGTACTTATTATCTACTTTATTGGTATTATGGACYTTTTACCAAGTATATACTAGTTACTTACTCTGTAAATACTTGGTACTTATTAGATAATTATGTTGTAGGTAGGTAAGTACCAGGTAAGCACTTACTCATGTGTTTGTTACCTATGGGGATCAGGCTGTACAATGGCTGTGTMCTGTATTTCTACAGAAAGGCTCCCTCCTTCACCCAACATTTGTCTGTTTTATGTTTACTTATTTGCACCAGAAGGTTGTACAGAACCTTTCACAAAAGCTGCACTTGTCATATTTCCTACTTGTGTATTTTAAAAGATGTACAATGTAAAATTTGCAAAAGTTACTTGAGTCATTTTCAAAGTGCCCTGAAATGTTCTGGCTTTAAAATAAAAGTTGTAAATGAAAGTTTTGGACTTCTTAATAGATTAGTATGGATGGAATAAAATCAAAATGCACATAACATTGTGAACCAGTTAAAATGACCTACAGAAACTGTCAGCGTTCACCAGATCTGACTGACTGTCTCTCAAAGACAAACTGGGATCTTGTCCCAGCTTGCAGCATCTGTCTAAACAAGATGAAGACATGAAAGCATGAGTCACATCTTTGGCGCCTTTCAGAAAGYACAGGCAACAAGGTTCCTTTGAGAGAGGGAAGAAACAGCTACCTGGAAATCTATTCTGCTGAATTATTTTAAACTGATAACCCCAGAAACATTAGGAAAAGAATCCTCAAATTCTGATTTTAGCCATTTTTTTTGCAAAAGAAAGCTCAAAGAAGCAACAAATACTTCAACTTTCACCTAAACCAAAGTGCCAAAAGTACCTTAGTCATCTGAAGCATTCATACTTCATTTCCAGTGCAATGAAATGCCTTTATAGTATTTTCCAATGTATTCATAATTTTTTTCAGTATTTAAAACTAATATTAATACAGTTAAAAATCAGAACTGTCAGAAATACAGAGGGCTAAAAAAACAGCATCAGTGGCTGTTGATTTCCTGGCTGCCTGACCAATATGAAGAAGGATTGCCATTCTATCAACACTCAGACTTCTGCCTTGAGCGAGCTGGACTCGGTCTGTAAGCGGTTCTGCTGAGGGTCGCGGGCCGGCTGTGGTTTTGCTGGCCAGATGGAATTAATYTTGGAGAAAGCTGACAGCAAGGCTCGGCRGAATTTGTCCACACTATTTATCTGATTGGATTYGCCACCTTGAGTTGTACCAGTGGACATTAAGGCAGATAGAAAATTGGTATCGTCTGCCTGACCGAAAACATTTCTTCTGTTCCCAAACAACTGATTACAGATTTGGCTCTCCTACGTGGCCTTGAGCAGTTGGACTAAATTCTTCTGCATGCTTACATCGACTGAGGGTCTGCYCCCCCACACCCTCTGTGATCTGGTTCCTGGAGCAAGCTGAAGGCCGCACAGAATGAATAGTTGCCATCAATATTCTGAACTATGGCTGGGTGGGATTTGGGGGCGCATTTTTCAAATATTCACACAAGCGCATACAACACTCATGGCTTCAGATACATGCCCCCTAAACTCACTTACCTAATAAATGTGCTCTATGCAGAGGTTTTTATAAACACCATAGTGTGTCACCTTGTTGATATAATATGATGTTTTGTTTTTTTCCCCCCTCATCTTCCCTTGTGTGGTTTTTAGTTTTTCTTTTAAKGGTTGCACCTCCTCATGATAACTTCGTGATGATGATCCTTGTTCTGTGCAGGGGTCTGTGGCAGCCTGACCCAGAGCACCTGTTCTCCTATGTTTGTTATGTTCGGTCTTCTTCTGAATGGGTGTTCTGAACTGTAATTTCATTGTGCTCTGTACAATGACAATAAAGGTCTAATCTAATCTAATCTAATCTAATCTAATCTAATCTAATCTAATCTAATCCATCCATCCACTTTACTTACTTTTCACTGTCAAGTTGTGGGGTGCTGCAGTCTATCTCCAGCATTCACTGTGAGAAACGGGGTACACCTGTTCAAGACTTCAGCCTATCAGGGACACATATAGTCAAATGAGACAATCATTCACACCTAGTGACAACTTAGAGCTTCACTGTAATTATGCTAAAATATTTTTTTCATCTAAGTTGTTGCTACTTATTTCCTTTCTTTCAGCTGTTTTCTCTTCATTGGTTGCCTCGTAAAGTCATCCTCCTCTACCTCACTCTGTGTCTTTTCTAACTACATCCATATGTCCCGCTTTGTCTTACATGCATACCTCCACCTCCCCAAGTTTTCTTTCATCTACAAACCTGATTCCAATGAAGTTGGGACGTTGTGTAAAACATGAATAAAAACAATATGATTATTTGCAAAATTTTCAACCTACATTCTACTGAATACACTTCAAAGACAAGACATGTAATGTTCAAACAGATAAACTTTATTGATTTTGAAAATCTAGTCATTTTGACTGTGATGCCTGCAACACATTCCAAAAAAAGCTGGGAACTGATCTAACACTTTGCAGTGATCGTTTGCGCTCTACTGGTGAAAATTACTATTTGTGCTTTCCAGACTTAGTAAGAAATAACTTGATAAACTGAATAAACTTACCTGTGCTGATCTCTAGGGTGGTGCAGCTGGTCCTTCTGCTCATGACGAGACGTGTGGCCTCTTGGTTCTGTGTTTGGGTTGACGTCGTCTCTGCTGGAACCTCTGTTCTGTAAAGGATTTTCAGGTTGGAGATTGAAGTCATGCCTGACTGTCCTCTCTCCCCAGTCAAGCCTGCTCTTCACCCATCACCTGCTTGTTTTGTGGAACCTTTGCCTCCTCCTCTAAGCCTGTTACAAGGACAATATCTGCCCTTCATTGGAGTTGGGGTTGTATTCTCTGTTCTCACTTCAGATCACAATGTCTTTTGTTATAGTGCACGAGGACAAACACGAGGGCTCATCTGTTAGTCTGTCCATCACCAGAGAAAATAAGAAGAGACTCATAGCTGATCCTTGGTGCAGCAGTCCCACCTCCGAAGCTACCTGTCACTCCTACAGCAAATCTCACAACTGTCCTGCTATCATCCTCATGCACCAGTCTAACATACCTGCCACTCCTGATTTTACCATAGGACACCACAGCTCCTCTACCTTTCCCTTTCATTCTCTTCAAAGTACTCCTTCTGTCTTCACATCACACTCTCCTCATCTGGTAAAATATTACAGCTTCAATCTACCTAACTTGTTGCACATCCTTCCCAGCCAGATCTCTCTGCCTCACAAGTTCTTCTCTTAGTGTCCAGCCTCTTATACAACTCATCATGTACCTTTTGTTTTGCCTTTGCTACCCTCTTCTTGCTCTATGTTGCATCTCCTTACATTGATGTCTACTCTCCTCAGTCCTCTTTGTACCATTTCACCTAAGCTAACCACTTCCTCTGGATAACTTCCTGCACTTCATTATTTCACCACCAAGTTTCTTTATCATCTTTACTCTGTCCAGTTGACAAACCAAGTACCTTACCTTCCTGTCTCTCTGATCACTGTTGCTGCAGGAGTCCAGTCATCGAAGCTCTTTCTTTATCACCCAGAAAGCCTTTAACATCTCATCTCGGAAAGCCTCACATCTTTCCTCCTCAACTTCCACCATTTGGTCTTCTTATCTGCCTTTATTCATTTTCTTCACCACAACAGTTAATTAGCTACCATCTCTGATGCTGTCTGGCCACACTCTCCTACAACCTTACAGTCTCCTTCAAGTTTCCTCTTCAGTTTACCTGTGCACTGCTGTCCCCCACTCCCTTAGGTCAATCTGTGTTAACTCCCACTTTTGGAAGAGTCAATATTACATTTATTGAGCTAAAATTTAGTGTGGTTGTAGCTGAGATAAAATCATTATTGAAGTGTGACTAAAGGTGCCACTCTTTTCTCAACATAAATGTTCTTAATGTAAAACACCTTATTGAAAGGCATTTTTTCCAGAAAAGAAATGTAGTTGTTTTAGCATTAAAACAAAATAAATTATAAACACAGCACACAATAATATATATTTAAAAAATGTAAAAACTGTAGCGACTAATTAAGAACAGGAATATTTCCTGGGACATTTGAACTTTAATGAGAGTAGGGACCTTTTATTACACCTGTTAAAAGTTAGGACTGACAGCGTACCAATCTGCTGTTGACACTAAAATTATACCTTTGGGACCTGCCTGTTGTTAGGACGTATTATGTTTAAAGTTGGGACCTATACCTGTCTATTCTGGGAACTATTAATCCACAGTGGAGTATAATAATACAGCTGTCTATTGTTCAACCTAATATACCTGTCCATAGCTGAGTCTAATAATACACCTGTCTATAGTTGAGTCTATTAATACACCTGTATAGTCTATGATTATATGAGTTTAATGTTGGGACTTATTAATACACCTGTCCATAGTTGAGTCTATTAATACACCTGTCTATAGTAGTCTATTAATACACCTGTCCACAGTTGAGTCTATTAATACACCTGTCTATAGTAGTCTATTAATACACCTGTCCACAGTTGAGTCTATTAATACACCTGTCCACAGTTGAGTTTATTAATACACCTGTCTATAGTAGTCTATTAATACACCTGTCCACAGTTGAGTCTATTAATACACCTGTATAGTCTATGATTATAT
>NW_013952872.1:387143-388939 GCF_001266775.1 Austrofundulus limnaeus
AACCAGAACTTAATTCACACCATTCGTCTAAACCTAACTAGTAAAATTAACCATTACTGGTCTATAGTTAACCTGAACCAGAACTTAACTCACACCACACCTCTAAACCTAACTAGTAAAATTAACCATTACTGGTCTATAGTTAACCTGAACCAGAACTTAACTCACACCACACCTCTAAACCTAACTAGTAAAATTAACCATTACTGGTCTATAGTTAACACTAACCAGGACTTAACTCACACCATACCTCTAAACCTAACTAGTAAAATTAACCATTACTGGTCTATAGTTAACACTGAACCAGAACTTAACTCACACCATACCTCTAAACCTAACTAGTAAAATTAACCATTACTGGTCTATAGTTAACACTAACCTGTACTTAACTCACACCATACCTCTAAACCTGAAGTGTTGGAAGTTGAGCTTTTGTGAGTGATGCCCATGTTTTTTTTGGTGCTGAATCTGGAAACATCCACCAGCTGATTCTTTTATCTTTCATTTGATCAGGAAATATATATGTTTTACATATGTCTAAGTTGTTGTTCTTCAGTGATTTTTAAAATTTTGACAATTAACTATTTCCAGTTCGTTACTCTCACTTGCACCACAAAGAACCGTAGAATTTTAAACAAACCTTTTTTTAAATTATTAAGCTCATTTACCATTTCCTCAGTGTTTTGTATGCTCATATCTTTAAAAGTGCACCATTGAAAATTCTTATTGTTTTTATTCACCTCATTAATACCACTCCAAATAATTTATTTTTATTAGGGCTGGGTATTTTGTCCAATTCCTTGAATTCATTCAATTTGGAATCATAAGGTTCTGAATCAATTAATCATGAATCGGTTTGATTTGATTTGCTCTCAAATAATGAAAATGAGTCAACTGAGTTGCAAAATACAAGTTTACTTTATTTTTTCTCTTCAATATAATGAATGAGTTTTAAGGGCAAACATGTTAACTGTCTCAAATTTTCTAACCTGTTTAAATTAAAAAGGAATTGCAAGTGAAAGTGTAATTAAATTACAACATTCAGTCACTGTAAAATTTATTAAGACAATGAAAAATAACTGTTTATCTTTTTTCAGAAATATTATACTGGTGATAAGCTATGTTCTATGTATTTTTCCCTTTTTCTTTGTTTCCTAAATTCCAAATTATCATGTAGCACTCAACGAAATTTGTTAAAAATTTAAATGATAAAATTATTAGTTGTACGTCTTACACTGATCTTTTTTTTGGAGTCAACTCAGTTGAAGATGACCATCACAATCAGCTGTTGGGAAACACTAAAATACTTATAGCCAAGTATTGGAGTGAAAGTTGGTGTGGTAGTATCTGAGAGTCATTCACAAGCTGCGTTTCCATTGACCATGAAAATGCGCAAATTAGAATTTCAAAAATAAAATTGCTCAATGGGAACACGTCAATTTAGATAAAAATTACGTTTTTCGACAAAACGTTTTTGCGCTAGGATGAGGTGGTTTTTCGGCCGTATCGAAATTGGTGTTTTTCGCAAAACTGCAATGGAAACWCTTTTTTTGCATCACGGGAGTCACGTGATCAACAACCAGCTGTTTCTACTGGTGAAAAAGACGATGATGAAGAAGATAACAGGAAGTAGAAGTAGTAGTAATATCACAGAAGTAGTATAAAATAGTAAACTTACCGACTATAATTTCCCAAAAACACAGCATACGTAGCCGCTCCCAAGTAGGGACTTGTCTCTGGAAAGCCTCGATAAAAGACGCCGACGTCTCCTCTGATGATGAGCGCTAGTGTCGTGG
>NW_013952872.1:390897-393021 GCF_001266775.1 Austrofundulus limnaeus
GTGCACAAGCTTCAAACTTCAGCGTTGGCTGCGATTTTGAAGCTGAAATCGCGTTCGGTGTGAACGCACCATTACGCTTYACGTGTTGGGGTCATAATAAAGCAGTTGTGAGTAACTGCTTCAGCATTTATATATTTATTTATTATTATTATTTTTTATATTTGCTATTTGTTATTCATGTATCCAAATGTCAGCCTGGCTCAGGAATGACTTGCAGTGACTTGTTTTTTGTAAATTTTATGTTTTTTAAATCACATAACTTTGTTCACATATTTTCCCTTCACATTGAGAGCTGTTCAAATCTTTGGGAAACACTTTGTGCTCTTCTTTGACATCTTATAAAGTTCTCTTGCTTCTTTATTAGCTACTGTTTTGCTAGTTTAAACTTTTAGATACTGTTTTTCTGATTTTGTCTTTTAGCTAGTTTTACCTTTTTTAGCTGGTGTTTTTGTAATTTAGGCTTTTAGCTACTCTTCAACTAATGCCAACTTTTGAAATTTATTAAGAAATTATCTGAACACAACAAGCTCAAGCTGTATTATCAGAGATGTGATAAAATGATGCAGAAATGGCAACAAGTGCTTTTCATGGCATGGCTGCATAAAGCTGAATCTTTAGCTCTTTCAGCTCTGTCCTCTTGCCTCGGCTCAGCATTCATCATGTCTCTTAAGTTTTTCTTCCTTTCAGCTCTAATTGTTTGCATCAGTTAGGATCTCTAAACAACAGTCACACAAACTTTATTTCATTTTACTTGTGTTTATTCAGTCCCATGCAGTGTTGTTTAATCATTAAACTTAAGGGCGTAACACTACGCCTCAGTCATGGTTCAGTTAGTACCTCAGCATGAGGGTCATGGCTTGGTACAACAACTGCACAATATCAGGAAAACCCATGATGTTCCACAACTATGCTGTGATGATAGCGATAAATGAACAACTACTGAAGTTTTCGTTGTTGTTGTCTTTCTGCTCTGGGTTCAGAGCAAAAATAACAGGTAATACATAATTTTAAACAAAAAGTACAACTAGACACAGCTGCTGTGTTTGCAGTGAAACAACAAACTGCATGCAATACAGATTCATAATTACTTTAAAAGATCACCTCCATAAAACATTTTCTGATGCTCTAATACTCAAACAACCTTTACTCTGTTTTTTAATACATAATAAAATCATCTTTAAAAAAAAGCAAAGAATTTTAAATAATATTTAACAAACCTAAATTCAGCTGCAAATTCTCTCATTGCAGTCGTCCAACATTTTTTCCACTTACCAAGTGTTCATGATTTGATGTGGCATCGTGGATCCACTGGGCCTCATGCAAGAACATGTTCGTATACTTATCCTAAATTTCTCTACTTTTGTTCATAAGAAGGGTTCGTACGAACATGTCACGTCAGATTCAACAAACTCTTCTATCTTGAGGAAAAGTGTGTAAATGAGCWGCGTAAACTTGATGATTTCCTCCTGTTCGTATCCAGCTGCTCGCGCATGCGGAGAGGAGATTAGCATAATTACCACCCCAAAAACACCATATAAGGCTATGTTTCCTGCCTCAGATATCAGGAAGTGTCCATGAAAATGACAGCGAAAACTAAAAAGAACTTTACGAGTTTGGAGAGTCCTGCTCTCCGAGATCGAGAGAAGAAAATCTGTCATTTTTAGCAGCGTCAGTTGTGGAATAAAAGGACCAGCTAAAGCCAAAGAATGGAATGAAATAACGACTGCTGTTAATGCCGTGTCTCCTGTCACAGAAATAAAAATCTAAATCATATTCATCTCTAGTCCAGCTCTGGTTTTTCTTTGGTCAAATATTTTTTAATTTAAGTGTAAACACCTGTGTTACATAGATTTCATTTATTTAGAGGAGGAGCGGTCGCGCAAGTCCCGAGCGTCGCAAGTGCCAGATGCAGTTCTGAAAAGACACATTTTAAAATGTCTCCAAACTTTAATTAATGAATAATTTAAGTTGTTTTTTAGTTTGAGGTCTTCATGTTAATATTGTAGTGTTATACAACAGCATTATTACACTGCAAAAAATGTCCACCTAACTAGAGCTGGGCGATATGATCAAAATTTTATATCACGGTATTTTCAACATTTTCACCAGTTTCACTGTATTTGA
>NW_013952872.1:394055-397482 GCF_001266775.1 Austrofundulus limnaeus
GGCTTGTTTTGTGCGTACACAAGTTTCTGGGCTCATTTTGTGCGTACGCAAGTTTCTGGGCTTGTTTTGTGTGTACGCAAGTTTCTGGGCTCATTTTGTGCTTACGCAAGTTTCTGGACTTGTTTTGTGCGTACGCAAGTTTCTGGGCTTGTTTTGTGTGTACGCAAGTTTCTGGGCTCGTTTTGTGCTTACGCAAGTTTCTGGGCTTGTTTTGTGCGTACGCAAGTTTCTGGGCTTGTTTTGTGTGTACGCAAGTTTTTGGGCTCGTTTTGTGCTTACGCAAGTTTCTGGGCTTGTTTTGTGCGTACGCAAGTTTCTGGGCTTGTTTTGTGCATACGCAAGTTTCTGGGCTCATTTTGTGCGTACGCAAGTTTCTGGGCTCGTTTTGTGCGTACGCAAGTTTCTGGGCTCGTTTTGTCCGTACGCAAGTTTCTGGGCTCGTTTTGTGCGTACGCAAGTTTCTGGGCTCGTTTTGTGCGTACGCAAGTTTCTGGGCTCGTTTTGTGCGTACACAAGTTTCTGGGCTCGTTTTGTGCGTACACAAGTTTCTGGGCTCGTTTTGTGCGTACACAAGTTTCTGGGCTCATTTTGTGCGTACGCAAGTTTCTGGCCTCGTTTTGTGCGTACGCAAGTTTTATGAATCCCACCCCAGAGCACTTGTTGTCAAAACAGCAAACGCTGCTTTCAGTTAAATAAAGACAAAAACATTTTCCTTGATTATATWATTTTTCTAACAAGGCTAATCTCTATTAGCCACCCCACTTGCCTGCCCCACTCCACCCAATCATCAAGCACCCCTTGGCCAATGTCCAGCAATAACACATCTCTTGAGAAGGCTTAGTTTCCGTGGCAATGGCTGCTGGGTCGGAGAAGAATGTGTGCATGAAGTGAGCTGATATTTGAGGGTGTCCTGCTCAACCAATGACAGAGCAGAGGGCATTACAGAGATACTCKGCTGCCAGTTCTCATTTGTCTCCCCTTCTTCTTTCTTCTCTCTTTGTCTCTTTTCTTTTAGCTCAGGCTACTGAGTTGCTCTCTGTTTATTCCAGTTTGCTGCGTTACAGCATGAGAGGCACTCTGGAGGGCTGCAGGAGAGACCACTTGGCTTTGTAATATGATCTAAAGATACAGTTTTTATAGCTAATACTTCACTGGGTTGGGATGTTATAAGCCAGTTTGAGATCTAGTTAAGATTTATGTCAAACAGCAACCAAATATAAATATGGGTCACTGCGGAGAGAGCAGACTTAATAATTGAATATATGTAGATATTTTAAAATAATCCAATGTATGTGACCACGCTTGACCGTTTTGTAGTTATTAAACCACACATTTTCTCAGGTGACTGAGCTGCCACAAATAATAGTCTTTAATATAAAATAAACTGAAATATCTTTCATGTTACTCATAAWGTAGTTTCCTCACCGACTGCAAAGTGCAACATCAGTGCCAGACTTCTAATAAAAGGGCCGAGCCTGTCTGTCACCAGGACCTAATTCTGTGTGATGACAACAGCAGGCAACAGTACACTACAGAYGTAACACTGACCAGCCAGAACATTATGACCTCTGACAGGTGAGGTTAAAAACTTGGAACATCATGCAAGGTTCTGTGATTGCTAATACAAATCTCAAGAATRGGAGAATTTTACAGAAGCCTTTAGACTTTAGGTTACAGGAGTTTGACTCTGCAGCAGTCTACATGAGAATTGTGCATCTGTAGACAGTTTATGGCTACATTTCCTGAGGTATTCTGTGGGGGACATAATTGACACAGGATACATGTGGGACATGTATTTATCTACATATTATTGGGTAAAYKCCACARTTAATCATGGGAAWTTTTTGTCAGTATTGCCCAACTAYTAGTTCACGTTTCTCAACAGGTTGATGCTAGCTGACCGAAGTTAAAGCCACCCACCAAGCTTAGCTGGGCTGTGAGAGGTCCRGCAGTTAAKTTCTATCAGACATGTTCGATCAGCWGTCTTAATGAGATATATATTATTTATTGGGTACCACTTTTCAATAATGCTTCCCTTATAGATGTCTTATAATAATAAAATAATAAGGCTCCCTTTGATAGTTGTGGATAGGGCTGCACAATATTAGAAAACCTGTGAAAACAGTACTTAATATTGCGATGGCAATATGACTTGCGATAAATGAACAAATACATAAGTATGTAGTGTTGATGTATTTCTGCTCTGGGTTCAGAGCAGAAAAAAAGCAATGTTTTCCATTCCAGCATGAATATGAAGAGATCCAGCCAATTGGCCAAACACATGAAGGGCTCCATTTGATTTGTGAAACACTTCAAGCTTCCGTCTGAGTGACAAAATGCATAAATGCAAACTTTTGAGCCAACCATTTATTGCAGTTTATGCAGTTTTTTGTGATATATTCATGTTGCACAGGCTGTTATTGCGATGACAATAATTTTTTTAATATATTGTGTAGCCCTAGTTGTGGATATGTATGATGCAGTACAATAATATTTGTAAAATATGTGTTTTGAAATCATTGTTCTTAAAAAGGTAATAACCTAGTCTGAAATGTTTAATATGTACATGAACAGATTTGGCTCACAATTAGGCAAGGAATTAGACAGTTTTGTCTCTTTCTCACCCTTAATTAATGCATAATAAACACTTATTGGGCTTCATCYACAAACACTTATTATRAAGTGTTTAGATGAATTAATAACCTATCTATTAAYTATAAGCCATCTATAGGGGGAGACTTATTGTAAAGTGGTACTGTTTTTTGTTTATCTCCCAGCCCTAGGGTGTTCCTGCTTCTCACACAGTGACTGCTGTAGATGGGCACCAGCTCCCCCAACCCCTGCACAGAAAAGTGGGCAAAAAGGATTAATCATAAAATAATTGTAACTTATATTATTTACATTAATTGAGCAGCCCTGATTTACGAGTYCTTCTATTTTCCACCCCTCACCTATAGTCGTGTGATGTAGATCATGACAGAAAAAACAAGACATTAGATACAAGGGGCTGAAACGGGCTTCCCCTGTAAGGTGCAAATGTTAAAAATCGCCTAAACTGAATCGCAGAAGCTTCTCCCTTGTACTGTATACTGCATTGRTTTTTTTTCAAGGCTTTGWATATTTATAATCTTCAACATGTAAACACAAGTTGATGATATCCACTTGAAATTTTGTCACATGTATGTTTATTGGGGCATTTTGTTTGCCGACCTGGATTTCCACAAATGCTAAAAAGAGAATGTAAAATCAACATAGCTCCTAAACTATACATCCGACCAACACCATTCACCCCATTTAATTTTTGTCTTTTAAAACTTAAAACTGGGATCATTTGCCTCTGCACAATGTCTGGTTAAGTCAATGGGCCTCATGCAAGAACATGTTCGTATTCTTATCCTAAATTTCTCTTACTTTTGTTCGTACAAAG
>NW_013952872.1:398170-399478 GCF_001266775.1 Austrofundulus limnaeus
GTCATGGACTTTCATGTGGGAGATCAGGGATCAAAACCTGGCTAATGCAACTTTAAGAAAAAATCTCTTTAAACTTCATATTGACAGGCACGAGCTTGTATAGAAAACACATTTGAACTTGGTCAAAGTTCATTCTGCAAGTCCAATGCTGCAGGCAAAGCCATGCTGCAATGACATGCTACATGGCAATGTACACTTGTTTTTACATGGTAAAAACCCATGTCTAGTTTGAACTGTCATGCAATTTGCTCCCAGCTATTTTCACATGATTTAATTGTGACTCAGAACAAAGAAATCATACATCATACTTTAATGGTAAAAAAAAAACATGTAACAAGGTAATTCCCTCGAGTGAAAAATAGTTTTGGTTTCCAGCTGACAGATCAAACAATCTATTGTAAAAGCAACCAGTTCCTTTATGAAAGTGCCAGTCTTGTGTCGCCGTTCATGTGTAAAGAATGGAGTCTRAAATATTAAAGTTTATCTGCACCAATACAGGATCTGTCGATGTGGATGATTCATCTGAGTCTATGATCAAGATAATTTCCAACCAAAAGAAGTTTGTCTTGTATTCTTCAGATGGGAAGCAGAAAGTGGTGGCCAGAACCAGCCTGAAGTTGTGCAGGGTTAAAGACTGTCAGGGGCCGTGTGGAGGGCTTCACCTGTGCAAAAACTTCCTTTTCAAYGACCAGTTTTACAAAAGTGAGAGGTAAATATGTTAAATYATCTCAGGTTGAATTTAGAGTAAACACATGGTTTAAATTATACACTCACTAATGCAGTTTGGGGATATAAACCAACAATCTTGTGACACCACAAGTAGGGGTGTAAATCACCAGCTTTATCACRATATGATACATGGATTTAAGAATGCGATACGTTTATTGTTGTATTGTTATAAAGATGGATCAATATTTTCATTTTGCCTTGACGTAATTGAATCAATCATTTAACCCATATTTTGTTGTAGATTGACAAATTGCTCCACTTCTAGTCAGAAGATCTAACCAGAACCTCATTCAATATATCTCAAACATCATTTTCATCAAATTAAAAATGTTTTACAATAAAATGTGTTTTCCTTTTCAAACACTGACACCTGCTATGCAGTTAGTAGTTTTTRATTGATAAACCAGTCTTCTTTAATACAGTCATTGCCCAGTTTCTTTGGCAGAGTGTATCAGTCTCTTTTCTGTGTAGCGATGATCCACAGGAATTCCACCACTTTATTCCAAAGGACAGAGCTTTGGTTTTGAATCTTTGTTGTGCAAAAATAATAATAATAATAATAATAATAATAATAATAAT
>NW_013952872.1:399488-402250 GCF_001266775.1 Austrofundulus limnaeus
ATCCCAAAGCGTGTGGCCATTTTACACCAGTTAAAAAATAACCAAGTAATTCCTCTTTAAGAGTATGTTAACTGTTCATATAGACAAGGATTGTATATATAACATGCTTCTAATGATCCAAGTCACTGTGTTCCATCCATTTTTAAGCCATTATGGTTTATTTTGTTTAGATATTAATACCTTGCAGCTCACCCTACTCTTCCACTTGGGCTGTTTCACTTCAACTCAGGTTCTTGGCTATAAGTTTGGGAGTTTGATAGTTCTGTTCAGCATCTTAATTGTTCTTAGAACTGTGTTTATCTGGATAGAGATCTGAGGTTCCTAGGATCTGTTGGAGCCACTCTTCTAGTTTGGGGATCACAGCACCGACTGCTCACTGGGACTTCTGAAGCTTTGACTCTCCACAACTTCTTTATTTCCTCTTTCAATCTTTGGCATTTCTCAAGCTTCTCGTGCTCCTTTCTGATGCTACAGTCATTTGGGGTTGCTGCATCTATTATCACTGCAATCTTCTCTCGCTTGCCGACCACCACAATATCCAGTTTGTTGGTTTGGATTTAAAGTCCCACAATAATTTTGCTCTTCTATTATCCACCTCCCGTGGTGGCATCTCGTACTTTGATTGTRGGACCTCCAGTATGTACTCGGCACAGATGTTTCTGTATATAATTTCAGCCACTTGGTTATTATTTGTTAGACTATTTCAAATCTTTGCACAGCCTGCATCTTGGGTCTTGTCTGGTACACTAGACCCCAGCCTTGTCTGCTCTTGTGCTGCCATGATTAGTGTCTCTCTGTGTTGTCCTTCAGTCCAAACATCTCTAGCCACTGGTAGGACATCAGCAACTTCTTCAATCTGTCAGTGGTATGTGCCATGRGTCGCCYTCTGAAGAGYGTGAYGTCRTGTGCAAAGGGTCAGTTTTCTAATCTTTATCTTTCAAATTTTACTTTCACAGCTGCAAAACTTAATCATTTTAGATRGTGCTGAAATTTTATTTCCAATCTCAACATGACCTTTGCTTTTTTCAATGCTATACATATTCTTTAACAACAGAGGAGAGTGCAGTTTATTCCATGATCTGAACTCTGACCACAACCAACAGAAACTAAAACATCATGAACTGGAGGGTSTGATCAGAAAGGAACTTTGTACGCTGCTGATACAGAGTGATGACGCCCTCCTTCCCTCTGTAAGACTGACAGCACCTGCACCAGGCATCCATTTACTTTTTATTTGGGGTTTTGAATTAGCTTCATTGTGAMTTTCTGCCCTTTTTATATCACCTTCTCTTTTCAGATATGTCATGATTACAATATCGATGATGGAAAATTTGGGCAGTGCCAGGGCAGAGTTAATTGGAAGAAGCTTCATTTTTGTGAGTTTCTGAACCAGGACTGCAGCTGTTCCAGAAACCACAATTTTAATGGTTGCCACCCATTTAAAGTCCTGTACAATGAAGGGATCTCGTCCAGCCTCATTCACTCTTTGAAGTCCATTTACACAAATAAAGAAGTTCTGAAATTTTCTGGAAACCATGTTTCTGCAAACACTGATGCAGAAGGTGATTGTCAGAAATAGAGATGGGGTACTTCGTGATAGGGATAAGTGACAGAAAATGGAATTAACTTGAGCAAAAGCATGTTTTTTTCTTGAAACCTATTTTATTTGTTGCTAAAGATCTTTTTAATGGTTGGTGTGCTTTCAGATCAGGACAAGATGCCGTACAGATGGCAGGTTCAGGAAGGTAACCAGTGGACCAACCTGCCAGATAACGAGACAATTGAGAGGGAGTACTGTGAGCCAAACAACAGTTACAGGTACTCTGTCCACCACTCCTACCCTAATGTCCTCAGAGGTTACTTCTGAACTCAGCAATTTCAGAAAAAATAGATGTTTTTCATTTTTACAACAGTATCATGATGAAASAGATTTTATCAACCTGTGCTGACAACTATAGTTGGGTGAGGCCATCTTGATTAACATCAACATGCATGCATCAATCATTTAAAATTCAAAAGATAGCAATTTCACTTCAGATTAGTTTACATTTAAAAAGGTATGTCTGCACTGCAAAGGGTAAAATTAGAATCCATTATCACCCAAACAGCTCTAAGCTGCTAAACCTGCATGACTATAACTATGGTTTCCACTGGGACAAAAAATAGCATCAGTTTTATCCTCATTTAAATTTAGAGTTTGAATGCATCACTGAAGTAAATGCTTGGATGGCTTTAAAACGATGTTGTTGTTTTTTTTGTGAGAATGATTTAACTTCAACCGAATGTAGATCTGAGTATTGTCTGCATCAAAATGAAAAGGGTTGTTAAATTTTCTAGAGATGCAAGAAGCAGGTTAATTAAAAATAATTGTTCAAGAAGAAATCTTTGGGGAACTCGACATGTGAGAGAAGCAGGAGGCGGCTTCCAGAGAAACACCTGTCAGACAGGTAAAACCTGAACCAGGTTTCTAAGCTCAGAATGTTGGGCAACTGTGTCAGACACAGCTGTCAGGTCATAAAAGCAAAAGTTTGAAAAGACTMCTGAATTTAGCTAATAAAAGATCAAACATTTTTAAAGGGGTTCTGTGCTGAGGAGGGCTTTAAACCAGATTGAAACAATTCAACAATATTGTGTGCTTTTAAAACAGACTGCAGTCAAAAAATAAACAAGAAAAAAATAAACAACTATCCTTTAAAAAATTATATAAATGAAAATTTGGAAACAGGGCCTTGAATTTGAAAAGACCATTAAATCAAGCATAG
>NW_013952872.1:402267-406816 GCF_001266775.1 Austrofundulus limnaeus
CATAGTACATCTACATAGTACATCTACAGTAATAACTACACAACTGTTTTACCAATAAACCTGCATGCATATTTTTGGTCTGCAGGAGAAAACCTTAATTAGTGATGTGCAGATCAAAACAGAAATATTAATACCACCAGAACTCTAGAATCTACTACTACTACTACTACTACTACTACTACTACTACTACTACTACTACTACTTTTTGTTATAAAGCCCTTTAAAACCACCACAGCTGCAACAAAGTGCTGTACATATAAAAACAAAACATGAAAAACACAAAACAAAAATTTATAACAGTAAAATAGGAATAAATCTAAAAACAAGCCTCAGGCTGTGCTAAAAGCCAGGGAGTAGAAATGTGTTTTTAGACAAGTTTTAAAAGTGGACAGTGAACAGGCTTGTCTGACAGAAAATGGCAGACTGTTCCATAATCTTGGAGCAGCAATACAAAAAGCTCTGTCTCCTCTCAGCTTACGTTTGGACCTCGGCACCTCCAGGAGCAGCTGATCTGCTGACCTGAGGCACCGAGCAGGAGAGTGTGTGTGAATCAGCTCAGACAAATAGGGTGGGGCAAGACCATTCAGACTCTTCAAATCAAATAAAAGAACCTTAAAATGAATTCTAACATGAACAGGTAGCCAGTGGAGGGAGGCCAGAGTGGGGGTGATGTGCTCCATCTTACAAACTCCAGTTAGCAGGTGAGCTGCAGCATTTTGAACCAACTGAAGGCATCTGAGGGAGGTCTGGCTGACTCCGAGGTAAAGAGCGTTGCAGTAATCAAGCCGTGACATAACAAAAGCATGAAAGTTGAGAGAGAAGAGAAGAGTTGTTTTGGAAGAAACAGTTTAACCTTTGCTAGCTGCCTGAGATGATGAAAACTGGCCTTGACTACTGCTCCAATCTGGGAGTCCAATTTAAAATCATTGTCCATTTTCAAATCCAASTTACAAACTGTCTGCTTTACACGCAGTGCCAGGGGACCCAGATCAACAGGGGAAGGTTCACAGGAGGGACAAAACACAACCACTTCTGTTTTTTTTTCTCATTAAAATCTAAAAAGTTTAAAGACATCCAAGCTTTGATGTCTTCAAGACACAACAGAAGTGGCATATACTGTACATATATCCGACTATTGTCAGCATAGCAATGAAAAAATATCCCATGCTTCCTGAGTAAAGAACCCAAAGGAAGGGGGTAAAGAGGAAAARGCAGAGAACCTAAGATCGAACCCTGGGGAACCCCAAAAGACAAAGGAGCAGTGGAGGAATCAGAACCAGCTATGTTTACACACATTGTTCCATCAGACAGATATGATCTCAACCAGTTTAGTGCAGTACAACAGATACCKTGGTGCTCTAGATGTGAAATCAAAATCAGAATCAGCTTTATTGGACAAGTATGTTGACACACACAAAGAATTTGTTTCCGGTAGCTGGTGTCTCTCCAATACACATGCATACAATATACACAGGGATGGAAGCACAATAGCATAAGACAGGAACATTATAGTCTGTTGATTATATCCAATAATATATAAATTAGGCACTAGTTAGCAGGTGTAGGGTTTGGGATTGTTCATCAGGGAGATGCCCTGGGGGGAGAAGAAGCTATTTTTGTGTCTGGATATTTTTGAGCATGAGGCTCTATGGGGCCTGCCGGAGGGGAGAAGTTGTAAGAGGCTATGTCCTGGATGTGTGGAGTCTGACAAGATTTTCTCTGCCCATTTCCTGTTTCTTGTGGCGTAAATGTCCTGAAGCGTGGGCAGGGGAGCACCAACGACTCTCTCAGCTGTTCTGATTGTTCGTTGCAGTCTGGTTTTGTCCTGCTGGGTGGCTGCTCCGAACCAGACTGTGATGGATGTGCACAGGACAGATTCTATGAATCATATTGATTACATTCTTTTTTTCAGACTGTGCCTGACAAATGAAATATTCCAACAGAGAATAAATAAATAAAAATAAAATCCTTCACTGTGTGAGAAATTAGGTAAATAAAAAACAGTCTTTTACAGTAATGAACAAAAATCTATAGTAGGCCTATACTATAAGAGTATAAGAGAACAAGACAGGCCTGAAGACTAATTGCAAATTGAAAAATTCAGTGAAGAAGTGTCAAACAGGTGCTTTTGGTGATTTCATACTGATCAGGGAGTTTCTAAGAGCTTGGTTTCTGTTCTGTAACCACAGCTAAAACGGAGTTTGGACTTCTTGAATGACATCTGCGTTAACTGTTTTGGAAAAGGGTGGAAAATCTGTGTCAATTCAATGAGAATGGGTTAACATATTTGCAAGAGGTGTCCTGCTCTGCTGAGATGGTGATGAAGACTGAGAGTTTCCCAGTTTCTTCAAACAGGTCAAAGCAATCAATAAAAACTGTAAAGGTAGCACAACCCCTGTTGGTTGCCGCATGACCTGATTACCTGTTTCCCCCATGTTTTTGTCGTGTGTGTCTTCTTGAATGGGTGTTTTTAAATGTAATTTCATTGTGCTCTGTCCAATGACAATAAAATCATCATCAATCAATCAATCAACCACATATATTTACATATTGATTCTGCCTTGGAATGCTGTTGGTCATTCTGACGACTAACCACTAGTTGAAAAACCAGTTGGTGCAGCTACCTGGAGGTCTATTTATGTAACCTATATTGTTAAGATGTTTATCTGTCAGACCTGACAGGAATGACCGACTCTATAATGATTGAGAAACAGGTGTGGTTGTTTAGCCAGGCTTTAAAAAGGTSTTGTTTCGGTCCAGGAGTTTCAGCTGGGATGCACGATTCGCCCAACATGCAGGTCTGTGTCTGATCTTAACTAGTGGTGAAAACTTTTAACTGGTTTCTCTGTTTTGCCTGTCATCTAAAAAACTAAGTCATTTGGCTATGTTATAACGTTGAAGTAAAATTTATGTGCAAAAGTTCTTGTTCAATAATGTTTTACCAAATGCTTACTGGGACGATTGCTTTTTAATCCAGGTCAACATGAAAGGTCTCATACTGATGCTCTTGTTGAGCTTCTTGGTCCAGATTGTGGTGCGTATAAAACGTTGGAAACAATTCCCTACACTTTGTTTAAAGTCAAATGGAATGTCATTAAATCAATTTTTTTACTCCATTTAAACAGAAAGCAGACAGTCCTGAAGGTAAGTAGTATTCTGTAATATTTTGATTATAAAGTTTAAAAACTCTTTAAAGTTGCGATCATTCTAAAGTTTCTTCTTTTGTTCTCCTTGGAAAAGACTGCTCGCAGATTAAAAAGCAGTCCCCACAGGCTCCCAGTAAAGTTTATTATATCCAGCCTGCTGGAAGCAGCACTCGCTTCCAGGTATCAAACTGGGCTGTTTAGAAAATTTCACTTTATAATTGTGTGTTAAATTTTGCTTGACAGATTCAGTGTTGGACTTCCACAGGTGTACTGTGCGATGCGTGCTGATGGAGGATGGACTGTGTTTCAAAAACGCACTGGACCATCGCTGTCTTTCAATAGAGACTGGGCCGCTTATAAATCTGGGTTTGGATCCCTGTCAAGTATGTGAAAAATACTATGGTTTCTGTTAACAGTTTATCTTTAAAAAAAAGATATAAAATGATCTGATCAGACTAATTGCTGATCCCATAGATGACCATTGGCTCGGTCTGGAAAAGGTTTTCCTCATCACCAAAGACCCAACCAARAACTGGACTTTGAGGGTGGACCTGTGGGACCATGAAGGTGGCACTGCTTATGCCGAGTACAAGAACTTCAGACTTGGAGATGAGCAAACAGCTTACAAACTGCAAGTTGGAGTGTACAGTGGAAATGCAGGTACTAGAGCATATTTTACTCTAGTGTAGTTCAACCCAGGGGTTGATTTTACTTACAAAATCCAGATCTTTTAAAATAAAACACGTCAATTTTACAATAAAACATGAAGCTCAATCGGGAATAGTGTGCTTTGACTTCTGGTTGCCATATGTTATACCTGTACAATGTAGACAAAGTTCACAAAAAAATGTAAGAAAAATAATGGAGGTCAATAGGATTTTTGCCAAACACATCAGAAAACCCTTGTCTTTGAAGCTCTGTTTATAGTAAGTCAAGTATACTATCTAAACTGGTCCTTTAATGGTTTTTAAGTAAACATACAAGTTTTTATTAAGACTATTGTATGCAGTGCATACAAAAAAAATTAACAGTAATAAAATGTCACTAACACATTTTTAATATTTAGTTCACTTTCTGAATATAAAATCCACCTTCAAAAAGATTATCAGTGTTGGTTGCTTTTGTCACAGATGACTTCTAACGCTGCTAATGCTGCTAACGCTGTGAACACTGCTGAATGGCATTTAAAATCAAAATTTTAAGTGTTCACTGAAAACAATATGGATGGTACCTGTGGTGCAGTTCAGACACCGGCCACAACTGTAAGTTTGATGTATTGTGTGGGAACATTAGCAGCGTTAGCGGTTACTTTTGTCTCAGGATGATGTCACAACAAAAGCCGATCCATTTCGAAATACTTACATAAAATGTATACTTCAACATCTAGCCACAACACTTAAGA
>NW_013952872.1:406919-408557 GCF_001266775.1 Austrofundulus limnaeus
TGTTTATATTAAAATATTACTAAATTATATTGTAATTTAATGCAGTTGAATTGGTATTCTTTCAAATTTTGTATGACTTATTCTGGTTTAATCAAACCGTCTGAAATCTCGATTWAAAAAAAAYATTAAAAGTCTATCTCTGTCCAAAGGTGACGCCATCCGTGGAGACTATCCTGGCATTGATGAAAACGGTTTCGGCTTCAGCACCRTYGACCGGGACAACGATGGCTGCTCTCCATGCATMTTTGGTGACATCGCTATAGCTAAGTGCACTGAYACRGAGGGTGGTGGTTGGTGGTACAGCAAGTGTGGCTCTGCTGCTCTAAATGGGGACTGGCAYCCATTTGGTCAACACATCGGCTGGGCTTCAGGTCTCCACTGGCTCACCTGGAAACCTCCTGCACCTTATTCAGCCAAGGCCACCAGAATGATGATCAAATCTGAGTAATATCTTGATTAAAAATTCTCTTCTGGCCATTAAATTACCTGGTCTTAGAGCTAAGATGTTGTTCCTGCATAGATTGTAATTTGTGAAACAACAATGAAAATAAAACTATTTTGAAACATCTATAAGCTTTTGTTTAGTGCCATGTTACACAGTTCTGAAGACAACACACTATACAATTCCCACGTGTAACCATGCAGAAAATCTGAAATACCTCGGTTTAGGGTAACAACTCAAATTTATATTCTGATTTGAATATTCTGTAGAGAAAACAGGGTTACAGGAGTAAGACTAGAAAAATCAAATAGTTTAAAGTTTAAAAGCTCATACATGTTGGACGGATTGTTCATAAATTACACGGATTTACCCCTCATATTGCAAGCAGATGGACATACAGTATTAGGCAATCACACAAATTTTTTTCGAATTTCACATTTTTTTAAACAACTCAGCTTCAATTTTATTTTAAGGCGAAGAAACTGTAGGACATACCCCCACCCCCCACCCCAAAATAGTCATTTCTGAAATTCCTTAAGAGCCTTTTGAACTTTTAAATTTTTTTTAAAAGGGGCAATATCATGTAAAATCAACTTTTTGGACTTTTATATCATGCTATACTCTCATAAAAGCATGCCCAAAGCCTTGCTCTGACTCATTCATGCATGTTTGAGAAATCCTGCAGCCATGCTGAGGAGCAAAATGACAAGTGGGGACCAGAAACGCCCCTGGGACTTGTCTTTAAGCCGAGCTTCCTCGTGGCAGAGCGCTCCCCCCACACCCCACCCATGACTTCTGCAGGCTTTCAGCAGTAACAACGGGTGAAACTGAAACTGTCTGACAAGCAGAAGGTGGTTCTTTTTTTCTTTTGGCCTCCCTTCTCCCCTTATAGCCATCCCCTCCACACCATTATGTTTTTTTTTTGTGAAGAGAAAATAGAGAGAGAGGAAAAACAGAGAGAAGTAATTAGAGAGATAGAAAGACTGAAATAGCGATTAGGATTATATTAAATATACACCAACAAAACACAGGACCACACACCCAACATCTGTCCGCTCACCTGAAAAATAAATGGATAAATACATAGAAGGCATTTATATTTGAGAGATGAAAACAACTGAATGTTGGAAGGTAATATGTTTCTGTGAGTCTTGTACATAAACAGTAAAATATTATAGTCTAACAAATCATAGAAT
>NW_013952872.1:408901-411200 GCF_001266775.1 Austrofundulus limnaeus
ATGTTTGCTTGTTTTAAAGTCACTTCCAGTTTTGGGAATGTTACTTCTGGTTTCATCCAAAGTCCTTCAAAACAAAAGTATAAAGCCCCCTTGTGGAATGGAGGGAGTCAATCCAACACCCCACCTCTACCAAAGCATTAAAACTTTTTTCTTTTATTTTGATAAAAGGATAAARTTGTCACAAACTTTTATTTGGAAAGGGGGAAAAAGAAACTGAGTTGAAAAAAGTTTTGTTTTGGTTATTTTTTATGTATAAGCAATAAATACATTTTTGAACCTCTGGGCAGACAAGTCTATGGGCTTCTCATTGTTCTCTCTGGTGCTCCCCAGTTTGGGAACCAATGCTTTAAATCATGTAAGATAGAGGCCCCTTAGCTTAGTTCCTTKTTTCCCACATATTAAAATATGCTTACTAATATAATCTCTCTTTTCCTAAACACAGGTAGTGACTTTGCTCGGGATGCTTCATATTCCCACAGGTGTACCTGCTGTGGAACAATAACACCCACAGATGTCAACGATACATTGCCATCARTACAGAATCCCCAACCAACAATTATCCCACCACAGGTTCAAATCAACTTAAACCAACAAAACTTCAGACCTCTACCAGCTCYCAAAGCAAAGTCAAAATCTAAGAATACTTGTGTCACAATGTAATGAAGACAGTTTTAACGTTAGAGGTATGTAAAAAAACAAAAACTTTTACTGATATTGTTAATTCCACTATTACTAATAAAAAGAATGGGGGCATTAAGGGCTGCTGCTAAACTGACAGAAGTGAAGCTTCTTTCTAACAATATTTTGTGCAATTTCTGAAACATTTAGAAAAYAAATATAATCTGAATATTTATTTTTTCAACCAACACTGCTGAGGAAAGCTACTGTAAGTGTGAATGGAAAAAAATGGTGGTTTAGGAATGTCACCACTGATTTGTTGTTTTCTTGCTTTATCTGTTTTGTTTTAACAACAGATGCCAACAGGTTCTTTATGGTATTTTCTTTAGACTGTATTGACTGAGGTTTATGTTCAGGTTTTGTGCTCAAAGTAAGTCGATTTGACAGAGAGAGTATAAACCATGATGCAAAATGGGATTGAATATGCTCCAACTCAGCTTGAAGATGGATTCAWAAAACGTTGGAAGAATATTTACGGCCTTTTGAAGTGATGTCTGGTTTCAGTTTGTGTCTTTTTTATATTCAAGTCAATCTAAGCCTTTAAAATGTTGTGTTTTATGCAAATGCTATTTATTAAATCTTACACCAATGAGTTTCTCATTACAATTTTATTTACATAAATCTATGGTTGTGTTACAGATTGTAGTGTGAAGCACGTTGAGTATCCTGGATGGATAGAAAAGCGCTAAATAAGTACAGTCCGTTTACCATTTATTTGTGAAAAACCTGATGTCACATTTTATATGCCTTCCCGCCTTTCAGAAAGAAAATTATTAACATCAAAACTTGGGTGTTAGTTGTATAATCATTAATAAATAATCAAGACAACTTATTTTTAAAAAATCAGTTGACGATGATTACTAAAGCAGAAAAACAATGTAAAACTAATAGCAATGTAAAGATTTACAAATCAGTGTTTGGATCAGGGGCAAAGCCAGAGGGGTGGCACTTGATCCTGGATCCTGATTGGCCATCCCTATTGATTGACAAGTCAGTGAATGGAGTGCCAAAAAATGTCCAATTAGAGTTAGTAAATGAGGAATTCAGAGTAAACCACATACAGTATGTCTTGTCTGGAGTAAAGTGTTATGAAATCCACTTTTTTGCTTTAGTGGTTCATTTTTTATTACTGGGTAGTTTCACATTAGCTGTGGGCAGCTTACAGCACCTCATGGTCCGTAACAACATTTGTTTACAGCCTGATGCTGCTCAGCATCACCTACCAAATGATGACAGCAAAAGTTGGGAGAAAGCGGCGAAGTCCACTTTGTTATTTCTTTGAATATGATGCGAGAAAAATAAAAGCAAGTGTCTTGTAGTGGAAACAGGTGATAAAATAGGTGGAATATTTCTCAAGGGAAAAACTGCATGAATCAGATGGCTAACTATGAGTATCTTGACATGCTAGCTTTTTTCGGTAGCTCCCATGAAAAACAAGCAACAGGTAGAACCAGGATGGAGACGACTATCATCCTAAAAATAAGTCCTTAGTTGGCAAAATTGAGTTATGCAATTATTTTAGGAAGGTGTTGCTATAATGGACTGCTTTAGTGACCAAATAGCCAATGGCTAGTTAAATCATAGGAACATCACAGGCTTGAGGATGCATTGGCAAATATGT
>NW_013952872.1:412026-414015 GCF_001266775.1 Austrofundulus limnaeus
CAATTGTAGTTTGCCATCATCAGTGTGTAAATGTGTGTGTGTATGTGTGTGGGTGAATGTCTGTTGTGTGAAGCGTTTTGAGTGTCCTGGATGGATAGAAAGGTGCTATACAAGTACAGTCCATTTACCAAAACTATTATAACCTTGATCTGTAGATGGGTCATGGAGGCAACAGGTTTAGGAGACAAACCCAGGTAATCCTCTCCCCAGTGACACTTTCCAGCTTGTCCTGGGGGACTCCCGAGGCATTCTCAGGCTAGAGAGGATACATAATCCCCCCAGTAAGTCCTGGGTCTGCCTGGGGCCTCCTACCAGTGTGACGTGCCCGGAACACCTCCAAAAGATTAGGCCTCCAAGAGGCCTCCTKATCAGATGAACCACCTCAATGGACTCCTTTTGATGTGGAGGAGCAGCAGTTCTACTCTGAGCTCCCCCTGGATGATGGAGCTCCTCCCCCCCCATCCCTTAAGCAGGATCTCAAAGAGATCCGGTCCATTTGGTTCTACAGGGACTGGATCGCGCTTAAAAGCAGGCCAGATACCAATAAATTGCTATCTGCATTTATAAACAACTATAAAAATAACTGTACCGAGAAACTGATGGGCATTGTAGGCCTATTTGCAGTCATAAAACTTTGAAAACAGGAGTAGTTTAAGACGGCAACAACCCACTTTAGTCTCATCTGCCTCTGAAGCAGTTGTTAAACTTTTTCCCCCTSCATTTCTCATGTAAGAAATTATTCAGAACCCACTACAAAATAGGCTGAAATATTACTGAAGCTCGCCAACAGGAAATCCAAACACACCCCAAGGCAGCCGAGCCGGTAGCAGAAAATATCCACAGATCTAAACAAGCAGGTTTATGTGGAAACAAACAGTAAATGAGTTGAATGAAAACAAAAACACAGCTGCCTTCATTTCTATTCCCAGCTATTTCAGGAGTTTTATTTTGAGACCCGAGGAAACAGTTTTCACATTTGTCTGAAAGAAGTTATGCAGTACAATGTCGCCCTCAAGTGGACAACAGCGGCATTACAGTCTCATGAAGGCTGAAAATAGTTAAGTTTCGATTTCTAGTCAGCTGAAACGAAACCGAGCTGCTTCCAAAAACAAACAGGGCCTAAAGGCGATGGACGCCGAGGTTTTAAAGTTTATCTGCGCCAATCAAGGAGCAGTAGATGCGGATGTTTTGATGTTTAATCTGTACTCGGGCGCGTCGGCGAATGAGGTCATTGCCAACAAAAATAATTTCGTCTTGTATTCTTGGAAMGGGCAGCAGAAAGTGGTGGCCAGGACTGGCCTGAAGCTGTGCAGAGTTAAAGACTGTCTCGGGTCGTGGTGCGGARATCTGCACCTGTGTAAAAACTTCCTCTTCAGCGGGCTGTGTCCGAGGTAAATATGTTTGTGAAGAGGAACCTGGATTWATGTGTTCATAACTTAAAATCTTTCTATATACGATCAATAACACTGAACGCGGTGCGTTCAGGTACTGTTGGAAAAACTGCTCCCCTCMCCCCAATGCAGTTGGTGTTCTGAAAATCTAACTATGAAAAATTCTAAATAAAAAAAATATTCTGATCATTTGTATCTTTATGGGTAAAATTAAATTATGGAGTGACATTTTCAAAATAGTTTTTAATAAATTACCGGCTGCTTCATTAACTTGTTTTACTAAATAAATAATTAGCAGTCCGTGTTTCTTAGCCAACAGTGAAGCTTTCACTGCTAGCTGTTTGTTTTTAGCATTTTAGCTAAAAAATTTTAAAACTTATTGTAAACATTCAATTCAGTTTATTTATATAACGCCAAGTCACAACATACGTTGTCTCAGGGCACTGTACATAAAGAACAATTAAAAGAAGAAGCCAGGAGACTGCACTGAATCACTTCATCACAGTCTCCCATCCTGAGCAAAAGAAGAGGAAAAACTCCCCATTAATCAGGAAGAAACCTCCAGCAGAACCAGGCTCAGGACAGGCGGCCATCTGCC
>NW_013952872.1:414699-425833 GCF_001266775.1 Austrofundulus limnaeus
CCAGTTAACAGCAGGGCAGGTCCCAAAAAGAAACCGTAAATAAATTGAGAAGCTAAACGAGTTAAGCAGTTTTTGAAGTGAACACAGCAGGATAAAGTATATGGACTTTGATGCGATCATCAGCCGGACATTAAGAGCAACAAAGTTTTATGTCACGGGGGGAGTGCCGAGCTCGCTCGAGGTGATAGACACATGCGCTATATGCGTAATGTGAAAGCTGACTACAGTTGGAAAAAAGAGCGCACAAAACACTTAATTTGTCTTAAAATACAGACATTCTGATAAATAAGTAACTGTTTGTAACCTTACCTCAGCTTAGAAGGCAGAGGGTGTCGGTCTTTTCTGCTCAGATTCAGCTATCGGAGCATGAAGCTAATGTTTACTCACAATGTTAATTGCTCTCTTACTCTCTGGCACTCAAGAAGTAGAGTAGCCAAATGGCTGGCTCACTGCTGTCAACTAGTGGTCAGAGGCTGAACTACAACATAAAATGAATGGCTGGCAGGAAAGTTGACATTTTAAACCTTAATAAAAAATCGATACAGGGCTTTAGAATATCGATACAGTATCGGGAAATGAAATATCGCGATATTTCAGTGTATCGATATTTTCTTACACCCCTACACAAGAGAGGAGCTTGATAACTGAAAGCTCTGCTTCCCATTCTACTTTTAAAAACTCAATGARCCACAAGTAAACCTGCAGTCTGAGAGCAAAGTGCTCCGTTAGGAAAGTATGGAGCAATAAGATCTTTAATATATGATGGAGCTTGGTTGTTAAGAGCTTTGTATATTAAGAGTAATATTTTAAAATCTATTCTAAATTTGACAGGGAGCCAGTGGAGAGAAGCTAAAACTGGAGAAATATGACCTCTCCTTCCAACTCTCATTAGAACTCTAGCAGGAGCATTTTAGATCAACTGAAGACTTAGTTTTTTGGATGCCCAGATAATAAAGAATTACAGTAATCCAGTCTAGACATGATAAATGTATGAATCAGTTTTTCCACATCATTTTTGAACAAAATGTTTCAAATTTTAGTGATATTACGCAGGTGGAAGACGGCGGTCCTGGTAACATTTTTAATGTGGGGGTTAAAAGACATATCCTGATCAAAAACAACAAAGTTTCTTTACATTAGAACTGGAGGCCAGATTAATGCCATCCAGAGGAGGTGAAAGGCTGCAAAGTTGATCCCTAAGATGTTCAGGTCCAGAAACCATAACCTCTGTCTTATCYGAGTTYAGAAGCAGAAARTTAAGAGTCATCCAAGTTTTTATGTCTGTAAGACATGCTTGTAGTTTAAGTAACTGGTTTCATGGATAAATATAACTGAGTATCATCAGCATAACAATGGTAATTTATCCCATGCTGTTTAATAACTTTACCTAATGGAAGCATATATAAAGTGAAGAGGATTGGTCCAAGCACTGAACCCTGAGGAACTCCATGACTAACTCTGGTGTAAGCAGAAGATTCATTATTAACATTAACAAACTGAATAAGACTCAAAACATTTTAGAGCTGTTCCTGTAATCCTAACATCAAATGGACCACTATGGTAACTTATTTTTACTTTCAGCATGTGTTGATGTTGCTGCTCTTTCACTGGTTTTGCTTTGACCACGTCTGGACTGGCAGTATATGACAACCACGGGCAACTGAACTTTGACTCTATAGTTTGTTTTTGCCAGTAATGTTTACTTTCAAATAATGTCTTTTCAAAGAAGCAAATTAAATTCTACGTTGAACCAACTACACCCAACACAGACATGTCTCCAGTCCGCACAACATCGTTCGTCATTGTAGCTCATCGTTGTGTGGAGGGAAGAGTGGTAATTGAGTTTACAATTGCATCTTTTGGTCTCTGATGTGCAAACTGAATCAGAACATACATTATGTTTGTGTTTTCCTCCCTTCTTGAAWATGATCTCATCCATAAAACTTTGTGAAAACAGAAGAATCTGCAGTTTCTGCCATGATTTGGACTCTGGCTACAACCAGTGGTTACTGAAACACCATGAGCTGGATCATTTAAGCAGGGCAGAGTTGAGCACTCTGCTGCTCCAGAGTGACACCACACTCCTACCTCCTGTAAGCACCCCTCCAAATATATAGTATACATAAAGCAAAAATAATTTTAGTCTTATGCTTTTTTTCTTCTCATCTTTACTGTTTTGCACCAGATTTGTAATGAATACAATACAGGTAATGATGAATTCGGCTGCTGTCAGAGTGGTATGGCTTGTTCAAGACTTCACATCTGTAAGAAGTACCTGAGTCAAGACTGCAGATGCTCCAAAATCCATGACTTTTATGCTCCCCAGCCATTAAAAAGCCTGTATGATAAAGGGGTGCCTGATACTCTCATTTGCTCTTTAAGGTCCGTTTATGCAAATAGAGAGGCCCTGAGACTCTTTAACAGACAAAGCTCTGCTGCCCCGACCAGCACTAATGCAACAACTGAGGTTGGTGGAAATTTAACCCAGAGGCATGGAGCGAGAGAAAGAGGTGGCAAAAAGGGCCAGTGGGGCCATAAAGGCAACAGTGGAAACAGAGGAAAACCACACCAGCAACAAMAAACCACCTCGTGTAGTGGCATCTTGGGTAACACCGATCCATCCAGTAAAAAGGGACTGAGTGAAGACGACAATGTGCCACAMGAACTCAACTCATCCAGGAGTCTCTCTGCTGCTGGGAATGACACCAGTGCAGAAAGTACTGATAAACAGAAAGTAAAACAGAGGCRCCCAAGGCGAGGAAAAAGAGGCGGTAAAAGTGGTGACAGCAAAGGAAATAAGGCCAACCTAGAGAACCCACTACAGCAACAAACTGCTTCTAATGATGTTCATGCAAATGATGCCTYAGATCTCAACATTGAAGCAACAAATGGAGACAAACAGCAGCAAGATCCTAATTCACCCAACTGTGACACTGCTGTTGGCAAAGACCCCGATCCAGAGAGAGACAATGGCGGCAATGTTCCACAGATGCAAAGAAATCAAGACACAGAAAAAGGTGGCAGCAGGCAAAATGAAGCAAAGCTTGAGAACCCACTGCTGCAGCAAAAAACTGCTTCACCTAATGATGTCCTTGCAAGCAAAGGCCTAAAACAGGACCAACAGCAGCAAGATCCTAATTCACCCAACAGGGATTCCTCTGCTGTTGAAGACACCAATGCAAAAAGCAACAATGGCTTCAATGTAGGACAGAATCAGTGGAATCAAGGAACAGGGGTCAATGAGGCAAATGCAGGAAAATCACAACAGCAGCAACAAGCGTCTACACTAGATGATGCCTTAGCTAAATTTGGTAGCTTAGATTTGCTCAACAAAGATGGACTGAAGAAAGTGGACAATCAGAAGCTAGGTCTTAAACCATCCAAAATTAATGCCTCTGCTGGTGGAAAAGACACAGATGCGAGCAACAACAGTGRTCAGAGTTGGCAGCAGGTAGAGGATGTGAAACAAAGTTCAGCTTCAGGAAGAGGCTACGAACAGGATGATCAGCAGCAGCTCYACAGATCCTGTTCCACTCATGTCTCTGCTGCTGCCAGCAAAGCTGGAAATGTTGGAGATGTGCAGAAGACAAAACAAAATCCTGTGAAAGGTAAATACACAAGCTGTCAAGAAGAATAAAATGCTCTAGAGAACTAAAACAACCTCATTTGSCTTTTTTATTTGGTCCTCCCCACTAGATAAAACTGAGATATGCGTTTACTACATTACAGGAAACTGTAAGCATGAAAGTGAGTAAAAACCTACAGAAACCTATTTAACAAAGATTTCCTGGTGGTGCTAGAAACCTTAAATATGRTTTGTGTTTTCAGATCGATGTGATAAAGCTCATGAAAAGATGCCATACAGATGGCAGGTTCTGCTGGGTGATTTCTGGACAGATCTGCCTCAAAACGAGACCATTGAGAAGGACTACTGTGACCCCAAGAACACATACAGGTAGTCTGACTATGGTGGACAGAGACCACCTTTAAAGTAAACTGTTACRGTGTAAGAAAACATGTCGTTATTCACAGCCGAAGCACGCACAGGAGACAAATTCAGATTTAGACCTAAAACATTTAATTTTAGAATWTAAAGTCTTACTCAGCCTTCATCTGGACCAAAACAAACCTAAATGAGTCTGAGTTTTGGTGACGAATCAAAGYAAATGACATATTTAAACATTCCACTTCCTGGCTGGCCTCTTAAAAATACCAGTAAAAGAGGTGATTTATCCCAGTGAACTGATTTCTGTGCTAAATTTGTTTCTGACTTGTCTCCTGTAGCAGCAGCATCTTTCCAACTGTACATTTTAACACAATGACATGTGGACTGAACAAAGTTAGACGACTTTCGACTCCAAACTCTCTGGTTGAACCGGACCTTCTCCACACCACAGAGTGGCTCTGGTACTGGCAGGATGAATTTGGAAAGTGGAATCCGTACAGCTCATATGTAAGTAAAGAAACTCACGATATCTGAACAGCGTAGCTGTTTTGAAGCACAATTAAGTGCCCTGAATGCTGGCACATAAGAAATACTTTGCTTCCTAAATACAGGGACTTGTGGAGTTACAATGAGGATTTCAGACCAAAGTATTGCAGTTSCACTTTATTTGACCCCAACTRAATGATTAATAGTGAAACAGAAGGATTTAAAAGCAGGCAGAATTCTAAGTTAATTAGATCAACACAACATCTGCATAGCTGGCAATAAAACCAGTATTAGTACTAGGATTTTAAGCTGAAAGTGTGATAATTTCAGATCAAATATTTTGCTAACATAGGCCTGTCGTTCTTGTGTTTCAGACCAGAGGACATGGATCAGCAGACATCACCAGCTCAGAGCTGGAGCAGAAGTTTCTAAACAATGATAAAGACGTGGTGAATTTTACTGTTGGCTCACAGCCGTATTCACTCAGTTTCCAGGGTAAGACAAGGACTCCAGATCAATCATTTAGAAACAATGTTTGCTGATTTATTAACAAGACTTTGATTTTCTGCATTTTCTCTTAGACATGAAACAAACAAACCAGCGGTACAGCACCAAGAAATCCGTYACTAGACGTGCTCTTTTTGTCTCTGCTGAAGATGTCAAAACCAAGAAAGTGAGGTAGATGTCCTAAATAAAGCCATTTTATAAAAATACTGAGGCTTGTTTTAGTGTTAATGCTGTACTTTTCACTCCAGTGTGGTCCTGCTTTGAACTTTCTTACTTTTGTACAATAGGTAGTTTTGTTTAACATGTTACTGTTTCTCTACATTTATTGAGATGTGTGTGATTATCAATTTAAAATGTACATAAGCATGAAGAGTTTGAAACTAATGTACATCTTTACAATGGTCTTGAGTTATTGGCCTTTACAAAGTTTGTTTTTCTTCAACCCAAGTCAGAACTAATCTKAAACATTTTTTCCTGCAGAAAGTCTCCAAATTCCACGTCTGTGCCAGACAACTGGGACAAAACACAGATCCTACCAACAGAACCCTTGGTAATACAGTATGGTTGAAAGCACAATCMAATTAGTTTATTTCTTGTTTTTAGACTTCTGTTGTTTTGACTTGTGGYTTATAAAATGGTTGACCTTCATCTTTTTATGGATAGAATTATGGTGGYGTCTCCCGAATTGTTCTTTGTTTACTTTTTACCTTTAATTTATGGTTAAAAAAATAAAGCTTTCTACCAGAGATCTCTGCACCGCCACCCTCATAAASCTGTTTTGTATTAACCTTGATAATTTTCTACTCACCTTTTATTTGTGTTAGTTTGTTCTACATCCAAACAAACTAAGAAAAAAAACAAACTTCTCATAAATGGCTGAAATAAATAAATGGCTTTTGTGTTTGTTTTTAAGAATGTCGCCCTTCAGCCCACTTCAGAAGAATATCTAAAGATCGCAGCTCTTTTCTATTCAACCATGTGGAAATTTGAGATCATTAAGATTGAAYGAATTCAAAATAAAGCACTTTGGGAAGTGTTTCAGTGGTACGTAAATTTTCAAATTAAGAGTTTGTTATTGGTTACATTTTTTAAAATTTTACATTTTTCTGCTACAAATAAACTTAAACCACTTAGCAAATGTTTGATAGAAACAATTGTATTTCTGTCTTCAGTCATTTTTTGTCATGTCTGACCAAAAATGATAACATTTCTTATTACTGAGCTTGATTTTTTTTGCCTCCTAATTGTAGGCAGAAGAATCTGATGAAGAACAAAAATGRTGGATGTGATGTGGCAGAAAAACAGCTTTTTCACGGCACTGACTCTGAACATGTGGACGAYATCTGCCGTGAAAACTTTGACTGGAGGATCTGTGGGATTCATGGAACAGTTTATGGCAAAGGTGAGTTAAAGAGATGATATTTAGGATTAAGTCAGATTTGGTCAGAATGACCCTGGACATTTTCAGATTTCTGGCTTATTAAGCTACATCTTGATACCTGGATCGTCCGAWATCATTTGGAGTTGTGCTTTTCTAACATGTTTGTGTGCACAGAATAATGTAGCTGAAGAAAATCTATACATTGTTTTTAAAATACAAAATGTACTGGTTATGACATYCCTGGTGTACCTTCTGACCAATGTCCTTTTAGATTTGAGACAAATGTGACTCACACCTGTGAGACCACACCTGTGTGAGTCACCTGGACATTTTGTACAATGTCCAAATGTCCATGTACAAGAAAACTGGATCTGTCCTAATATCATTTATCATCCCTTCATTGACTTCTGCCCGAAATACTAATACATAAAAATAAACCTTAAATCAATTTAACAATTGAGTTTTATGAAAAGGATAAATAATTTTGTCCRTCCGTCCGTTTTCTTCCGCTTATMYGGGGTCRGGTTGCGGGTGCAGCAGCCTAAGCAGAGAGACCCAGACTTCCCTCTCCCCAGCCACTTGGGCCAGCTCATCCGGGGGAATCCCAAGGCGTTCCCAGGCCAGCCGAGAAACATGGTAATGGTTGGTGGGGATGGATATAAAATCCATATGAGTGGCGGCCTCCTAAGTGGGCCCATTGTTCTCCCCAAAAAGACACTGGTCTTAATTCAAACCTTCTCGTCCCTCGGATGAAGGACACAAGGTTAGAAACACTCAGTGTTCTGAGCTTCTCRGRATCCATAAAGGGGTCCCCGAGAATTCTTTTCCTTTGACTGCTCAGAGTCAGGCAGTGGCCTAAGTAGTGCAGAGGTCTCTAAATCAATGCCACAGACATCACACAGACCATTGTCATGGAGTCCCATCACCATTTTGTGGCTGTTGAGCAGATTGTGCCCAGTTAGGACTCCAACCATTGTACTTAAGTTTTCCTTGTCAGGGAGATGAGAGCTTTCCCAAACCTTAGATTTGGGCCTTTAATCAGTTCCCGTGCCTGTCTACAGTCCGTCAGCTCCCTCCAGCGGATTGAGTGTTGATGTCTAATCCTGGCCTGTAGGGCAGTCCTACAGACTGTTGTTGAGGAAACCTACAACAGGCTCTGGGGTCAGATTTATAAAGCTTGCTTTCGCATAAAATGAGCCCAGAAACCTGCGCACGCCACTTTTCTCGCCAAGGTTGTGATTTATAAAATCCAAACTTGACATGAAAATGTGCGGTCCCTCACGCCAGCTCTGACCCATGCATATGCTCATTTTTGAGACGGGAAGCTGCGACACATATGGTGAAGTGAGGAATTAGAGCCACACTGTGTAATGATCACTGTCAGATATTTAATTTACCTTCATAATCAGACTTAGATTTTAGATAGACTTTAGCTTTCTTAACGGTATAATTTATGCTTTTGCTCCTGAGCCATAAGGATCTTTGAAATAACCTAAATCTTAAATAAAGTTCACACATCTCCATCCATCTCCTTCCGCCTCACAACCCTGACCCACAGACCCCTCCCTGACAAGAGACATTTCAGCAGAGCACGACAGCAAAAACCTTGGTTTTAGTCACGCTTTGGGTGCGCACGCACTCGYCATTGTGGATGTGTTATAAAAGATTCACTTTTTAATGAGGTGGTGGGGGTGGGAGGTGGTCAGCCGCAGATAACAGGGCGGGGGCGGGGGGGTTAACTTATTTCTAAATTTATCTGACTTATTTAATTTTATTGTTTTTATCATCCTGCAGGCTCTGACAGAAAATGAATTTGAAGCAAAAGCTGTGTAAATTACAGACAATCTGTTCACGTGAGCGGTTGTCAGCACCTGTCATCCTCTATGGAAGGCCATTCTATTCATAATCACATGACTTCTAACACGTGATCAACACGTAAACAACAATAACGCGCAGGCGTGTTGATCACGTGTTAGAGTCACGTGATAATGAATAGAATGGCCTTCCATAATCCTCCAGATGCACGACGGAGCACGTCTGAACTGACCAATCGCTTTTTTTGACTTTGATCAGCTGACYTATTTGAATACACCAGGGGTGCCCAAACGTTTTTGAACCAAGAGCTACTTTTGAAGTCRGCAGTTTGCCGAGATCTACTCGTCCAGTCTCAGTATCAAAAAAAACATAATTTTGTCTCCCTACTCCTCACTTCTTTAAATAAAACAGAACGTAATGTGTTGCTAGTTTAATTTAAAGTATTGAAAAACAAAACTATCTACTTAACCATATGTTTACCTACAAAAAAAAGAAAAGAAAATCCTTATTTAACTCCTGACAGAGAAACAGAAAAGTGATGCTCAAACAAAAAAGATCAATTTTTTTTACCTCCTTCAATTAGCACTCCCTGTAACGTGCGAGCTATGAGGGCTGAAAACCCTTTCCAGTGAGAACCACAGAGTCAAATAACTTTGGAGCACAGGAACTTGTCTCCATTTATTCAAAGAACTCTCCTCTCTTCTCTCCATACAGGGGAGGAAAAACAAAACAAAAAAACTATCAGGGTCAACATGGCTACCACAAGAGTGCCGCCCTTTTATCAAAGTCAAAGCACACAATATAAAACTCTCACAGGCGGCTATAAAACCTGGTGCTGAGCTTCCAGGAATGGTTTCACCTGATCAGATCTGTTCCTTTTATTGCCTGGAAGTGATCCATCAGGTGGGTTTCTGAATTTTATGCATTTTTGCAGAAATATCGCCCGCCAGGGGTTTCTGGCTAAATTCAGGTGGGAGAGCAGGTGCTGGACTCAGGACCATGGTTCCACCTCACTGGATCTCTTCCTTTTATTCCCCTGCATCAATACAAGCAGCCCCGTGCTGGAAATCAGCCGTTTCACCAGCCAGAGCTCGCCTGATGACATTTGATCACTTATATCTCCACAGGGGAACGTCCCAGGAACTTGCAACCACCTCCAGATTGTAGCGAAGATCCAGAACATTAAAATGAGCCATCTCCCGCCCGGATCCGACGCTSAGAGCCGGCGCTAGAGGCTCTAGAGTAAATTGAGTACTATATCGCCCACCAAAGCGCCTTTTTCGGCCGGTCGTTGGTTAATAGCTCTGCGGGGGAACGCCCCAGGAACTCACAACCACCTCCAGTTTGTAGAGGAAGATCTCACTTTCCCGGATCCAATGCTCAGAGCCCGCGGGAGAAGCAAACAAAGGTTAAAATTTCCTCCCGAAAATGCACGTAAAATGCACTAAGTCGTGCATAATTTGCTTATAGCTCTGCGAGGGGACGTCACAGAGGCTCCATTCAAGTATCAGCTTGTAGGGCAGAAAAAACCCGACCAGCCACTCTGGGATCCGATGCTCCTAGCCCGGGGAGGGGGGCTAAAACCACCCCCGGAGGAGGTCAGACGGTGCGTAATTTTGGAGGTTTTTCGCTTACATCTCCGCGGGGTAACTTCACAGGGACTCCACTCAACTTTCTCCTTGTAGGGGAGAGCCAGGGCTTTAAAACCCGATCATCCACGCCGGGATCAGACGCTCGTAGCCTAGGAGGAGGGGCTAAAACCACCCCGGCGGGAGGTCTGACAGTGCATATTTTGGAGGTTTAATGCCTATTGCTCCGCGGGGGAAAGTCGCAGGGACTTCATTCAACGTTCACCTTGTAGGGCAGAACCAGAGCTTTCAAACAAGACAGCCACTCTGGGATGCAACGCTCAAAGGCTCCGCAGCAAGGTTGCGTTGCGCAGGCAACCTGGGAATCAGCTGGCGGGCGACTCATCGCCCGCGAGCGACTGATTGGGCACCCCTGGAATACATCTTAACATTCATGAGGTACTTTGCATCGGCTGTTTATGGTTGACTATGGGCGTGTAGAGGGCAGAACCTGAGGCAGGACCTTGTGTGCAAACTCTGAGGTGTGGCTGTGATCTATAAAGGAAAGATGCGCAGAAACATGGTTTTATAAATCTGAAATTTTTTTGTCATACGCCATTTTCGCCTTTTGGTCGTATTCACTTTTAGTATGGTTTCCACTCAATCTTTTATAAATCTGACCCCTGGTCCTTTGAAGTGGGCCTGACCGCCAGCTTTTGTGATGTAGTCAGCTCTCTCGTTACCATAAATGCCAGTATGTCCTGGTACCCATTTAACAGTAACACTGTTATCTCTCCCCAGTAGGGGTCGACCAATACATCGGCCGTCCGATTTGCGTTTTTTCCTTGTTTCGTTCAGCCGATCCATTCTTTGAGTCACGCGAATGCACGTTGATGCCCCCTCCCTCGGGGAGAGAGCAGCAGCTGCTAATGTGARAGAGTGCCAACAACAATAAGGGTGATTTATGAACTTTTAATGTGTTTTAACTGTCTAAGGCTGTGTCCAAAACGGCAGACCAGGTCCTCCGAAGGCCGAATTCGTCGGCCACGTACGTCATAGCGCCGCGACAAAGGACGTCCCAAACCGAAGACTCCTCCCATGTAGCCGACAAATACGTCCTTCCTTTTCCCTGATTTGAAGGACAGGTCCAATGGATCCTTTCCGGCCCAGCATATCCCATAATGCATTGCGGCCCAACCGGAGATTGTTTTTTAAGCTAGTAATGACGGACGAAGTGAGAGAAAAGAACACTTTTTAAATAAAAATATGGCAATATAAAAATTAAAATTTTTAGCGGTTGTAATTCTAATACTTTTATCATTTGTATAGACATGTTTTTAAACATTTTTGTCAAAAAACGCAAAATAAACATGCACCTATAGAGGGTCAATTAGTTCTTCAAATGTTACCTTTAATTAGTTCATTAAATGT
>NW_013952872.1:427709-429468 GCF_001266775.1 Austrofundulus limnaeus
ATTTAGGGTTTTCCAATATTGGGGGAGTCAGGGCCCCCCGACCCCCCAGGATTTACGCCCTTGATCCCTATTGATCACGATAGCGATATTGATATTGATGCTGTGTAGCCAGGAATAACTGAAGTAGAGAGCCATGTCAGAGGTCTGATTATTTATGGTATCAAAAAAAGACTCGTGTATTTATGCGTATAATATAATTTGTGTTTTTGTGTAATATYGKTTATCGGCTATAACAGCAATAATTATATCGGATATTGGTATCAGCTGAAATTTTCATATCTGTGCATCCCGTACATGTCCATGTTTTCTCACAGTCAACTTTGTGCTTCCATTCCCAGGTAGTTACTTTGCACGGGATGCCTCTTATTCCCACGCTTACACCGGAAACACAAATGTCAGATCCATGTTCATTGCCCGGGTCCTGGTGGGGAGCTACACCAAAGGCGCCCCCAGCTACCTCAAGCCTCCTTTGAAAGATGGAAGAAACAAAATCTTTTACGACAGCTGCGTGGACAGTGTCATAGATCCTTCTATATTTGTTGTGTTTGAGAAGCACCAGATCTACCCCGAGTACCTGATTCAGTACATGACCTCAGATCCAGTAGGTAATTTTGTCAGTCCTGCACAACCAACCAATCAGTGTGTCATAGCTTAATGACAAAAGTAAAGAAGGTGGGTGTTAACCTTTGAAGGTGCTTAAGAAAGCCTGGGTGTTTCCCTAAAGTTATTYGTTTCACAATTTGTGWTTAAAAGGAAAAGAAAACCTGACARTAGTAACTAGAGTGGTTTGAATGCTTGTTTAGCATCATCATTTTTTCCCTTTGATTTAATAAGTTGAAAACTCTCTTGAAAACCATTAAAAACACACCCATTGACATGGTCTTTAGAAACTTTTGTCCATGTCTAATCCCCAAATAAGCAAGTCTTCATTGGCATTATTTACTGAGAGTATTCCTTGGGATTTCACTCTCAGTTCTTTGTATACCATGAAATACCCAACCAGTACAACCAGCACAAAGCTGGACTGCTGGGTCATTGAGCTTGGTAACCAGTACGAATGTTACCATAGTACAACACAGAACACCAGATATTCTGTCTTGACTCCACAATCTGTCCTGTTTGAAGTATTTAATGGCATTTGAGGAGTAAAGGTACAACAAAGGAGTTATCAAGAGTCTATTGTGCAAAAAAGAAACTTGTTTAAAGTCAAGATACAAATATTTTATCGTCATCCAATCAAATCAATAAAATATCGTATCGTGATAAAATTGGTGATTTACACCCCTATTTGAAAAAAAGGACCAAGTCAGTGTGTGGAATTTTATTAATCCTTGTTATGCCTGTGAGCCACCAAGGAAGGTATAGTGACGTCACCACCATAGTTACCATACAGTGTCACTCCATTCTGATTTATTTTGTGGAAAGGGCTTAGGTCAACCTACAGAAAATAAAAGTATGTACATATGTGACCTGCCCTTTACCATCAGCTACAGGACAGCAAATAGCACTTTAATTTAAAATAAGCCAAAATAAATATCAAACTATGCAGTTCCTGTACCTGATTATTGTTCAGATCATAGGGTCTACAGCAGTGTTTCCCAAAGTTGGGGTCGGGACCCAAAGTGGGGTCCCAAAACATCAAGGTGGGGTCCTGAAAAGATTTTTGAAATTAATTAAATTTTTGCCTTAATTGTTATAAAGAGTGAGGTTAGTATATTTAAAATGGATAAATGTAGTATAAAATATTGTTACTATGCCC
>NW_013952872.1:431118-433012 GCF_001266775.1 Austrofundulus limnaeus
CAAGATTAACCTTCAGGGTGGATATAGCTCGCTAGCAGCCTCGCACCGATGACCTAGTTGATGTCATCATTTACCCAGAATGCTTTGCATGTAAATAAAATGGCCCTCTCCGTGTAATATATTTTTAAACTTTTAATTTAAAAATTATAAAAACTGAACATCCTACAATATTTTTAGTCTTTATTTTACAGTTAAAGTATATGTTTGTCATATAAAGTCTAAAGTTACAACTAATCGGGGATCCCTTTAATACTCAACCTTTTGAATCCAGCACATTTACACAGACTAAATGTTGGCACAAAAACAATCTTATTCATAAATATGTCTGAGAACACATTTAAAATGACGGTCCAACAGCTCAGCAACAACACACATGATACACTGCTCTCCAAACAACTCAAGTACTATAAACCAAGAGAACACCGCAAGCTAAAAGAATGATTGACTAATATAGCACCAACAACTGAACTACTTTTTAAAACATACTAAAAAGAATACAAAGACCAAATAAACATAAGGAAACTTCACTTAGCTCTTCCAGACAGATGACATCTGCTTCAGTTGAGCTTGGATTGGACTGGACTCAATCTGGTGCGTGTTTGGGATAAAGGACCATGATGGCCACAAACTGGCAGTGTGCGAGCAGAACCACTGGATTGAAAGTATCAGCTAATCATGCACGAAAGTGTTTTAACTTTACATTTTCAGCCATCTTCACTGCAGGAAACACAAGCAGCAACCTACACAGGCTGCCTTCACTCCAGGTGTTTCCAATCAGTTACTAACTAGGCCAGACTCCACCCAGAAACACAGATGTCTGTCCTTACAGGACATTAAAGTTGTACTTTTGTCACATCTGTTGGTCAAACCCACACAGGYTTACTTGGTGAGAGAAACCTAAACTGACTGGCAGTAAAAAATAAATCAAAAATACCTAATTTACCTTTTTATAGATACTAAAGCTCTATGTGCCCAAGTACATGGAGTCCATAGTACAGTATACCAGTTTTCCTGGGGTTAATAAATCATACAATATGCTTGGCTCCCCCTTCAAATGTCTTTTAAAACCAATTTAAAAATACTGAATTAGAGTGCAGATATTGTACGAGAATGACCCAAATACATTCATAGTTACAATTCAAGATCTTMGTCCTGCACATAGACTTAAATATTTAGAACCTCCTTGGTCCTGTACACCTGTAGTTCTATTGACTTGTATATACAATAYGTGTTTATAAATGATTGTTTTTGGTATTTTAYGTTGTGATAGCGAAATGTAATGTTGCTGGATGTCRGCAGAGTTCAGCTGAAACTGAAACACTTTCAAAGAAAAGGAAGTGATGCTGTGTTCCAATTGTACTTAGTTGTCGGTATTTTGGACTTCCAAGTCCGAAATACCGACTGGAACATCCCCCCGATGTCAGGATTTCGAGTTGGGAAGTTGGTGCAACACGACCATACCAGAGCACGTGACGTCATCATTTCAACATAGCTGTGAAACGCTTAAGATTTTTTTAGCAGTTGTGTTCACTTTACATTAAGTCAGTCGTRCTTGTAATACTTTATCAGGCAATGTTTTGACACTGTGCACTTAAAACGTTGTGCAGAGCAATRTTGTTCTGTTATTGTTGCATTATTCCATTAGAGCAAGAAAAGGAAAATGCTTTTTTTCCAACGTTCTGTCAAGCTGGAACCTGGAACAGTTTTAACTCGGAATTGACATCAGTCAGACTTCACAGATTTGGGATGCAGCCTAAGCATCTAGACCAGTGTTTCCCAAAGTTGGGGTCGGGACCCAAAGTGGGGTCMCGAAACATCGAGGTGGGGTCCTGAAAAGATTTTCCGAATTAATTAGATTTTTGCATTAGTTGTTACAAAGGAGTGAGGTTAGTGT
>NW_013952872.1:433465-434965 GCF_001266775.1 Austrofundulus limnaeus
ACCAGTAATATTTGGGGTCACAAGTTTTTGCCATGAATATTTTGTGGGTCAGAAGATAAAGTTTGGGAACCACTGATCTAGACCACAATGCACTGCAAAATGYGTACTGAGCATGTGCWTTACTTTCTGTAAAAAGGTCAAGTGCTGTTGTAATGATTGGGTTAATTACAAATGTAACTGTGCCTGACAGGCAAGATCCAGGATAAAATACACACACAAGAAGCTGACCGTGAAAGAACTTTTTTAATGTTTCAAAAGCTACAGTCAGACGAATAAAAAAGCCACTTCACTGGTCACATTAAATTTATTTTAATGCTTCAAGAYTTTATTACATCACAGGAGTAAAGATTTTATTTTCTTAAGAGAGTTACAAACTTTTGTACTCCACAGTGTACAGACTTGGCAGAGAGCTCCCTGCATAACTACTACTATAGGTAAATATATTAGGTTCTAATAACAAGTATTAGCTGCAAAATCAAAAAAATATATATAGACCTTCATATTAAAGTCCCTACAAGATTCAGGCTCCTYGTTCCTTACTGAGAAAATATACGAAAAGAATTAAATTTTATACAGAAAAGGAAGACATCTGAAAAACCTTCACAAGTAAATACTTAAAATAATGCTTTTAATTTGTACAAGTTCAGCTTTGGTTGGTTAATTATTGTGCAGAATGAGCAGAGAGCAAACATTTCTGTTTGCCCAGAAAATAACATCTGTTTATATTTATTTACTTTCAACTGAATTAAATTTGTGTACAGATAATTCGAGCCAWCACTCTGTTATTAACATGCATAGCCAAACTCCTGATGTTTCCACAGCTCTGAAAGGTAAACTGTTCCAAAAGCAAGAAGGGTGGCATCTCGGGGGTTCAGACAGAGAAAGAGGAGGAAGACTCAGATAAAAAGGTGCTAAAGCAGCCRCTGAAGCTGCAGTTAGTTGATGCAGTCCATGATGTGGATCTGCAGGGAGTCCAGGTCTGGCAGGATCTCATTGCACTTGGGGCAGGCGTGTTCAGGAATGTTCCCCTGATGCTGCCAGTCGGCACCTGCAGGATCACAAGACGAAGCTGCTGACTGATGTTCTAGTTAACCCTTTATGTTGAAGACCACACTGTCCAGTTAAAGCTGATGTATTTATACATGTTGAGCAGCATGAAAAGTAGCCAGGGCTTCTCAGACTTTATAGTCTTTATACATTCTTACAAATTTTTGTTTCTTAAATCCTTTGTTTAAAGCTAATAATCAGTAAGCCTGCAGAGCTAATGCGAGGCAGGAAAAACGAGTACCTCGTCCAACCAGAGATGCTCCGGGTCCGTGTGGACTCCCTCCAGTCGTCCCATGTCTTCGCTGCATTTCATTCAGTGAGCGCCTGGAGGAGATAAAGAAGAAAATGTTATTAGCATTGCTTGTCTGTGGAGCTAAATTAGAGCCTAAAAAAACTGTTCACAAATTAAAAGAATTCGAAACAAAAAAATTTTTTTTTAAAAGTTCAAAACTG
>NW_013952872.1:435263-442791 GCF_001266775.1 Austrofundulus limnaeus
TTCATATTCTCTATTTCAGTTTAATTTTTTTAAACAAACTTTATGGCTTAGCTTTATTTAGCTTTATATCTGTGGCCACTAGGGGGCAGAAAAAAAAGATCAGTCTTTATTTTTCTGTTTCGCTCCTTGCAGCTGCCCTGACTTAGATGGAAAAAACCTTAAACCAAATACAGAATTTTACTAAAATATGATGCAGATAAATACAAAAGGACACAATTTCGTACCGGCCCAGAGAGTCCATCTCCTCCTGCAGCTGACTGTTCTGCTTCTTTATGAACTCCAGCTGAGCAGCCAGGCGCTCCTTCTCCTCGTGGATTTTCTCTCTCGCCGCTCGCTCGGCGTAGAAGTCCGAGGAGTAGACCTCTGCCTGCAGAGCGCACAAAAAACAGGAAATCRATTAAAAGAAAGCAAAGTGAAGCTTTTCAGTCGTCTAAACGATCCGCTCACCTGAGCCTGGAAGACCGAGATGGTCTCCAGCTCCTTCTCCTTCTGGAACATGTCCTGCTTCATCTCGTCGATCTTGCACTGTTTGAYGGCCAGCGCCTCTTCAGCCGCGGTCAGACGCTGCTGCAGATCCTCCACAAGCTCCTTGTCCACCAGCTGGGACTGCAGATCCAGACATGATCAAACGATCACATTTTTTAACCCTGTTGTTTTAACGTGTTTAAATCAGACCTACTTCTCTCTTCTTCTTCTCCTCTTTCAGCTCGTTGTAGTCTTCAAACAGCTTGGTGTAGGCGTCCTTCAGCTGTGCCAGGTTGGTCCTGTCGGGCAAGTAGAAGGCTTGTTTATTTTACTCCTCCCTTTATGCTTAGATGAGACGATCGACCTCTGACCTCTCCTCGTCCGCCTTCCTCTGCTCGATCTGAGTCTGAGCCTGGACGCTACCCAGCTGCAGCTTCAGCCGCTCGTTCTCCGTCTGCACGGCCTGCCGGTCCACCAGCTGAGCCTTCAGGGTCGATACGTCCTGCTCCACCTCCCGACATCTGCTCCCCGCAAAGAAACAAACAAGCAAAAAAAAAGGGAAAGATTTTGTGAAAGTTTGAATCTTCCTGAAGGATCCGGCAGGTTAGGCATCACGTCGAACCTGTCCTGCAGGTTCTTCTTCATGCCTTCGGCGTCGTCCAGCTTGCTCTGGGCCTGCTGCAGCTCCTTGAACAGCGTCATCACCTGAGCCTTCAGGGTCTCCACCTCAGACGCCGCCTGAAGCACAYGAGCGTTTCAGGCAAATTAAAAATAGAAGAACGCGTCGACGAAACTCTAAAAGCCGTAAAAAATATTTGCTCCCCACCTTCTCGGAATTCTCCTCCGTCTCCGTTTGGGTCGACGACTCCTCTCCAAACTTGCTCTCCTCCAGCTTTTTGATTCTGTTTGGACAAAGCAACAAATCTTACCGCAAAGATCAGCTTTTGTTGAGAATTAGCCGCGGCACTGCGCAATCACGCCGCCGTTTTCCCACACCTGGCAGCAGAGGCCTGTAGCTCCGCCTCCAGGCGCTCACAGCGCTGCGTCTCGTTCCTCAGCGACTGCAGCAGCTGGCTCACCGTCACGCCCTCGCTGTCCATCCGGGACGCCGTCATGCTGAGGTCGAGGCGACGGCTGCGCTCGGCGCCGCASGCCTCGTTCACGCCCTCCACGCCTCCGTCCTGAGTTGGGACAGACGGGGGGGATTATTTTTTAGATTCAGCCTCTGAAGCGGAGCGGGCGGCCACGCGGGTCGGCGTCCTCACCGACACTTTGATGACCTCGATGAAGGAGTCGTCCTGAGAGTCCTGCTCGGCCCTCAGCTGCAGCTCCGAGTTCAGAGCCACCAGGTCGTTCTTCTCAGCCTGCAGGCGGGCMACCTGAGCGCGCAGCACCTCTGCGTTCTGTTTGGACGAGACGTTAGTGAACACATTCAGACAGAAGCTAACAACAGATAGCCGCTCCACCTCACCTGACTCCCCGCCGGRGCTCCGCCCTCTCCGCCGGCCCTCTCCAGCTGTTTCCTCAGCTCCAGGTTTTCCACCGTCAGCACCTCGATGCGGCTCCGAGCTTCCTCGAGCCGGCTCTCCAGGAAGCCCCGCTCCTCCCGCTGCTTCTCCCGCCACGCCGTCAGACCCTCGAAACGCTCCTTCATGGTCAGGTTGGTCTGACGCAAGGCCTCTGGTTTCATTCAGCACAGAAACAAGTCTGTTTTGTGAATTTTATCTGAAGCTAAAGCTTTACACAACTTCATTAGAACTGGGGATGGATGACATGTATCAGTATCAGCCAAAAAATAAAAATAAATAACTGAATCGGTGCAGCTCTTAAAAAACCCCGCAGTTTAATAAAATCGCTGCACAAACACACAACAACACCACCTCTCACCTTTCAGGTCTCTGTTCTCCTGGATGAGGATGTTCATCTGCCTCACGGTTTCCTCCAGAGCGCCGGACTGAGCGGGGGAGCGAGAGATGTCGCCGTTCATCATGGGGCCTCCAGACGCCATGAGGCTGTAGATACACGATACAATCTGAAATGAGTGGAGAAGTCCGGAAACACACACACACACACACACACACACACACACTTAAACCTACTAAACACAGACTCTACTGGTCAAAGTTCCTCTGATAACCCAGATCACTGCAGGCAAAGTGTCTTCTGTATAGTTTCAGACGAGTGTAATGGTTCACATTAATCTCAGCTTTGAGGGTCACAGTTTCAGAAACAAAAACAAATGCCACAYGCAAAAAGAAAAAAATTGTRTAGGTCYTCTGGACGGGTTCTTCTCTAATGAAACGTTTCGTYTCTCCTCCAAGAGACTTCTTCAGTCTGAGAGTTTCAGGCAAAATTCAGGCTTTTAAGCCCTGCCTCCATGTGACTGATACTCACATCACATGGCTATCGTTGACACCTATTAACACCTATTGTTAACAGGGGGTGGAGTGATACTGGCAATAGCAGCACTGTAGGAGGGGGACAACTGAAAACGGAGGCCTCCACCTCTGTTTAATGATGGACGGTCTTTCTTCACAGCCAAGAAAAGAAAAGAAGCCATTTTTGTGAAGAAAGACCGTCCATCATTAAACAGAGGTGGAGGCCTCCGTTTTCAGCTGTCCCCCTCCTACAGTGCTGCTATTGCCAGTATCACTCCACCCCCTGTTAACAATAGGTGTTAATTAGGTGTCAACGATAGCCATGTGATGTGAGTATCAGTCACATGGAGGCAGGGCTTAAAAGCCTGAATTTWGCCTGAAACTCTCAGACTGAAGAAGTCTCTTGGAGGAGAGACGAAACGTTTCATTAGAGAAGAACCCGTCCAGARGACCTAYACWATTTTTTTCTTTTTGATTTTTTACCTGGATTACTGAGATGCATCAGGACAAATGCCACATGCTTGTTTTGTCTTTTACTCCGCACCGTTTACTTTAAACAAACAAAAACCCAACAAATAAAAAGGCGAACCGTCCAGACAGCTGCACTCAGTGATCTTTTTGTATTTCAATTTGCAGATGAAGTTGAAGTGAGGTTGTAAAATCAGCGTWGTGGACAAGGAAGGCACTTTTATTAAATATGTGTCATTCGAAGGAGCCTATTTTTAATTTATTGATTGACTGTTTACAGAAACCACAAGCGGTTGTAAAACGCAGCTCTGTGCGTTATGAGGCTGCCGAAATTTGTCACAGCCGATTCCAAACAGGCCTTATTGCCGGYCACAATTTCATCTAAACACAAGAATTGTTTGTCCTCGGGTGCATTCAAACCCTGCGACAGGAAAAAAAAATTTTTTTTGAAGGTTTTGTTGTCTTGAACAGTGAAATTTACAATGGTATTAGTATTTTCTACTCCTAAACATTAAATAAGGCAAGCAGACTTGTAGTTTTAATGGAGACTCCACAAAAACACGTGAAAACAATTTACTGCAATACCACGCGGAGCCACTTGGGGGCGGAAATGTTTCATTTAAAAATTCTTTTCAGAGCACCTTTAAACCCTCAGAACGAGTCCTTTAATTCACTCTGACAACTCGTGTTGACTAGAATTATCGTAAACCTTTAATAATCAGCTTATTTTATGGCGCAAAATTATTTTCTACTGTAAGTACTTTTTGCTAGATGTTCCTGAGKTAAATATGTAAAACACACTCTGGCATGATTAAGTGACTCAGCTCTCAGGAATGAGCTCAAGGTAACGAAACTAAACAAAGCATTATATAAAATATAGTTTTAGCAGCTTCTCCACCAACACAAGCGTTCAGGTAAATCTAAAGAAAGCAAAGCTAAAAGACAAAYACGCCCCAAAGGAGAGCTTATGCTATTAGTCACGATATCATATACATATATGTAAAAATAAAGTGTCAATGTCGACTTTCTRTTTACAGTTTTATTAATATTACTTTCACTTTCCTTAGTCGGCCTAACTCTCCTTCAAAACACTAAAAAGTTAACTCACAGAAAGGCGGATGTGGTTTAACCTCAGCCAAAAACTGCGTCACATCAAACTCCTAAAATATAAAGGTTAAGGTTTCGACTCACCTGTTGTCTGGTTAAATTAAACAAAGTCTGGCGCTGTTCGTTTCGATATAACAGATAACCTGGGAGAAAAGGAAAAGGTAAGCTGAGCTGAGCAGCCTTCTGCTCCTTGGTTTAGTTAGAGTTAGCGTAAAGCTGAAGTCAAGATGGAAATGTTAAGTTTCCTCTTTCTGCTTTCAAAATAAAAGAATGGATTTCAGCGTCTCGACTGATTTATCTTTGAAAAAAATTAATTGGTGAAATATTCTTTGCTTCAATATTAATATCCTTGGGTTTTTTATGTTGAAAACAGATTTATGTCTTTAATATAATCTTTTTATTAAAAAAAACACACTCGGACATCTGTTCCGGTCTGTAACTAATCCGCTAGCAAACTTGACATGTGGAGAATGGTTTCCGTTTCCTCAAAGTGATGTCACGGATCTGRCAACCAATGAGGTATATTTACTTAATGCACCTCATTGCTGGGAACAGAGCTGAGCGTGAAACAAGAAGCTGCGCGCAAACAGGTTCAACCCGTACAGTTGAAATCCATCCGCATGTTTTACAAATCAGCGAAAATGACGAAGCGAAAGGGGCGGGGCCCAGAAATCAGCTGACAGTGGGAATTCCCTTCAGRAGTCACATAACCACTAAAAACAAAATAATGGGCAGGGAAGTTCCCTAATTWGACGAAAAGCAGATTCTGACTCATAGCTTGGAATAATAAAATCGCAAGGTGCGTTCCTMATTACCAGCAGGTATAAAATAATTCAAGTTTATCATTCTGAGCTGAACTTGTTATATATAAACAGTATATACATACACACACATGCAGTGCATACATACATACATGCATGCATACATACATACATATACAGTATACATAGACAGACAGACAGACAGACAGACAGACAGACAGACAGACAGACAGACAGACAGACNAGACAGACAGACAGACAGACAGACAGACAGACAGACAGACAGACAGACAGACAGACAGTGGTGGGCAGCACAAAAAAATAGTTCCACTGGCCCTAAAACACTATCTGAAATATTTAGGTCCCCTAATTCTAAAGCACTGAATGCACTGGAAGTTTTAGCAAAAGCTMATTCTAAAGCACTAAAATAACCCWGTCAGCCCATGGAACATTCTTCAACAGACAACATGAGTCACATATTGCCATGCTGCTCTCTTAAGACTTATCATTGACGTTCCACAGCCTTATTTGGGTTAATTTATTGTCACCTAGTGGATAAGTGACACACACACATACAGATATAACAAAAACAAAATGTGTGACAGATTGCACCGTCAGCTGTTAACCTTAACGTTGATCAATAACATTTATAGACCTCAGTTAGTGCTTCTAAATTTAGCCTGTAAATTTAGCAAGTGTTAATATACTAATAAATTTTAAAATGAGCAAAAGCCCTAAAACACWAATCAGGAAATTAGTTCCCCTATTAATGCTTTGTTTCTCAACCTGTTTATTGAAATGAACTGTTCACMTTAATGCTCACTAGATGGCAGTGTTGTCTCAGAATAAGGCCTCATCTTTTCCTCATATTTAGCTGAAAAAACGCATATTACTAACAAAGTCACAGGTGATTTAGTATACGCATTCATGTGGGATATTTAACAATAATATATGTTTTTGCATACACTTTTTAATTATAGCCTATGATATAAAAAATATCACTTTGGTGTAGTAATAGCGTTTTGGTGCATCCATCTGAAACACCTTGACCCCCACCTTTGGAGAAGAACGAAGGTGGAGTTTGAGATTTGAAAGTTGTATTAATTCCAGTTCCCTTTTACCATTTTAAGTTATCTTTTGTCTAACAGTTAGTTGACTCATAAATATCTGCCAGCCCACACGGACGCACAAAATAACTGAGCGGCGAATCGGTCAGTGAATGCAGCACATACTGTTSGAGCGTTTTGTTCCCTCTGGGAAAGACAAAAACTCTTACTTTAGTTTCTGTRTATTTTTGAGTTTACTTTAYGGGACTTCAAAAGGATTAAGAAAAAACCACCAGGTAAGATTTATTTTTTGGTTTTCGGGATGCTTCCCTCAACTTTCCTCCTCGCCACACTSTGCGTTTTTGCGCACTTGGACACCTTGGACACATTTACGCACGGCTGCCAGCTGCCTTCCGAGTGGCGGCCGCTGAGCGAGGGCTGCCGGGCGGAGCTGGCGGAAATCATCGTGTACGCCCGGGTCCTGGCGATCCACCGGGAGCAGCTGGGCTTGAAGACCTTCAGCCTGCACAACGCGCTGCCCCTCGGCTTCGGCTACGAGAGCGCGGAGGAAGGGCTGCTGTACTCGGCGGAGGTGGAGCTGTTGTGCGACCAGGCCTGGGGCAGCATGCTGGAGGTGCCCTCTGGATCCAGGCTCAACCTGACCGGACTKGGGTACCTGTCCTGTCAGTCCCACACCGTGATGGAGAACTACTCCTACTTCTTTTTCCTCAGGTAGAYTGGGCACAGATGTTCACGTTTTTAGGTTTCTCTCTAATTTGTTGCCTCACAACCTGGAATTTAAAACTAATAAAGGTTTTCACCTCCTTTGTTTAGACGCTCCAATCATTATCTTCAAAATGTTGAGTTAAAATCAAATTGTAGTCAATTTTTGCGTCAAATATACTTTAGTTCTCATTATGTTGAGATCATCGCTACAGTGAAGCATGGTGGTGGYATTATCATGGTATRGGTATRTTTTTCATTGACCRTAACTTAGAAACTATGGCTCTGGTGAAGACTTGTTTAAGTCTTCCAGATGTCTGAGGCTGGGATGGGTGTTCACCTTTCRGCCTTACTGCTGAGGAACAGTTAAAGCCCAGACCTTAATCCAACTGAGAATAATGGTTTGATTTACAGGGAACATATCATGTAAAATCCACTTTTTACAATGTGGTAAAGAAGTATTTAAATGCAGCATATGTCTACTTTAAAAGCAGGCAGAGTGGGGTATGTGGCTGGCCGCCGGCGTGCTGGGGGTTCCCGGGGTCTGGGGCTGGGCGCTGGGGTGTGTGCCGGCCTGGCC
>NW_013952872.1:445689-450435 GCF_001266775.1 Austrofundulus limnaeus
TTTTTTCAGGGTTTTCCTGTAATTTCCCTTCATGGGATCTATAAAGCATCATTCGATCGTTCGTTCGTTCGTTCATTCTTCAGCTTTCATCAACTAGTCCATGTCTTTTTGTTTTTGTACCTTTTTGTTTCCTAAAATTTCATACATACAAACTGGGACCAAWTGGTTTAAAAAAGGGTTTTGTTGTACTTTTTTTTTTTAAATTGCTCCTCTAAGTGTTGTAAAGGTTCAGTAATATGGTGACTTATTTGAGATGAGAGGTCWGTCAGAAAGGGGTTAAAGGTGATTTCAATTATTAGGACCAGCATTCACATGTCAAGGCTCCAASCTTCCGGCAAAACAAGACAAATCAGGTGTTTTACTTTTTTGTAATTTTAGGGAAAGARGAAGATGAAAGGAGACAATTATTTYTCATTCTGTGCTTTATTACAACTAAAAGATCCAAGCCCTTATTTCTSTATCTTGAGTTATTGTTATTCTGTTTGCATCGCTTCCTTGGTGCTTTGATGTTTTAGGATATCCAGCAGCTATAATTACACACCAAACACCCCTTAAAATTGGAGCTGGGATGGGGGTTTGCTTCTGGTTTCAGCTCCGTGGGAAACAGATGCTGCAGCAGATGAGACTTCCTCTCATCTCCACTTTTCTTCCAAACCTTCAATTAACTTTTGCTCAAAGCCTCATCTTATCAGTGGCAGTCAGACCAACTGACGCTCTGAGCCAGGTCAGCTCAGAAACTGATTGAGTTTATAKTTCAGAATACAATCACTTCTAAGTATGTCAACAAAACATAGATTTCTAAGAATGTTTTTGTTTACATGCGTGATAGTGATCTTTTTTTTTTAAATCGTCCTTCCTGTGCACACAGAAACCAAATAAAACTCCCACAGGAAAAACAAAAAACGCTGCAGTTTAACTAGTTGATACGGTTTCTAATTTATTTAATCAGTGATTTAGAGAAACCCTGATGAATGTAAGTGTAGCACCTTTAATGTGGCTACAGTAAAAAGACCAGTACTAGGTTCGGCTATGGGAGCAGATAAAATAACTTTGAACTGCCGGCTTATTATTTAGAAAAAATAAAAAATAAATTTTACAAACAGTTCACACACACAACACAATTTCAACAAGAAAAATAAAACTGTTCCCTGTCTTTTCCTTTGAAATTTCAGCTATAAACCCCTTTTTTATGTTTAACCTGATGTAGGTCCTAAAGGGATAATGTTTCTCACTAGGTTATTGTTCTATTTTAAGTTGCTGTTCATCTGTTTTGACGTACAGTTTTATATTGTATTCTGTTTGAGTTAACTCTGTATTCTTTCAGAAGTTAAGTTCTCTAAATYTCACTTTTAACCACTKCTTTTTWWWAAARAAGTGTCRAAAGTGTCCCTCAGCGTCAAAATCGGACGCTGAGGGAACCCGGAAATTCCTGGTGCGTCAATAACTGAYGCAAAGGGGGTACCTGACAYGTCAAAATAAGATGTAGAGGAAACCTGATCAAGCGTCAAAYGAGTTGGGAGTGAGAATGGGTYATGTTTGGATGAGAAAGGCCTCCCTCCATCAGAGATGTTGGGCTTGAGGTTCCAAAGGTTCTCTAWAAGGCCTGAGGTTTGGGGAGGATGGGGGCCGTGCCATGAGTTTCTCTCCTTTTAATAGTGAACCCATATTTGTTCTGATCAACTACAAATCTCTCACCAGTATGATGGTCACTCTTCAGTTTTCCTGAAATATCAAAGGTTTTCTTTCCCATATTACTTGAAAATGTTGGTCTGCTTAATAATGTGGAACATCCTTCTTCTATGGTTATGGTTATGGTATATGGGGTTGGGCGAAACCCATGTGAGCGGAGGCCTCATAAGTGGGCCCATTACTCTCCTCAAAAGAGACACTGTGTTTTAATCAAAGCTTCGCATCCCTCGAAGGAATGACACCAGGTTAGAAACACTCAGTGTTATAAGCTTCTCGGAGTCCATAAAAGGTTCTCCAAGAATTCTTTCCCTTTGACTACTCAGGGCCAAGCATTGGCCCAAGTTGTGCAAAGAGGTCTCTAATTCAATGTCACAGGCACAGACCATTTTCATGGAGTCCCATCACCATTTTATGGCGGTTGAGCAAGTTGTGCCCAGTTGGGACTCCAACCAAAGGACTTGAAGTTTTCCTCGTCAGGGCAAGAAGGGCTCTTCCAAACCAAGGATTTGGGCCCTTTATCAGTTCTCATACCTGTCTGCAATCCGTCAGCTCCCTCCAGCGGATTGAGTTTTGATGTCTGTTCCAGGCCTGTAGGGCAATCCTACAGATTGTTGTTGAAATGCCTATAGCAGGCTCTGGTCCTTTAAAGTGGGCTTGATTACAACTCTTGCGAGGTGGTCAGCTCTCTCGTTACCATAGATGTATGTCCTGGTACCCATTTAATAATAACACTATTAACTCTCCCCAGTTGGTTGACTGCCTTCTTCTGTAGTTTTACCTCTAATTGGGCTCACCTAGCTAACTAATCATCACAGRTATCAGAGACTGATTTTAGTGAGGTCTATGTTTGTTATACAGACAAACATACAGGAGCATCCTATGGGAAACCAGCTGGTAGTTGATAAAATTAGTTTGTGCAAGTTGCCTAAAGCTGTCCCTCTTCACTGTCCCCCAGCTGCTGTGTTCCTCGGTGCAATCGGCGCTGTTCGAGGAGGAGGAGCGCGGCCGGAAGCTGCAGGAGCGCCTGGCCGCGGCCGAGAGAAGGAACCGCCAGCTAAAGGAGCGCGTTCGCAAGGTGAAGYGGTCCCTGAGAAACGCTCGTAAAGCCGCGCACAGGGCGGAGCAGGAGGCCCGGGAGCTGCAGGAGAAGCTGAAGGCTGCAGAGAGGAGGGTGGGCCATCACCTCAACGCYGTGACCCAGGAGGACAACCCGCTCGGGGGTTACACGAGTGCAGCAATACGGCAGAGGATGCAGCTTTAAMTTTTAGATTTTGACCACAAACTGCAAAACTACCTACGGGACTAAAAACACATTGGGGCGTTGAAGAGACTGCTGGACGGTCTTTTTGCAAAGACATATATCACATGAGTAAAACTTTGATCTACATATTATCTTTTTTGTGATTCTTGCAATTTTATTCCCTTGAGTACAAACAAATAAATATTAAAGTTCTGGAATATTAGGTTAGRTAGTTTACTTTCATTGCACTCATTTTGGGTTGATTTTTAAAAGTGTCTCTGGCTCATTGGAATCGTTGACAAATTATATAATACTGGATTGAATTTGCTTTTGCTTGTTGAGAATCGAAGCCAGCAGGAGACAGCTTATGGGAGCTGCCATGTTAAATTTTTGGAATCAGAGTCTGTGCACTAACAATGTGGGGCTGTAAGTCCCGCCTACTCCCGTTGCACCCAATCATTGTGTCACTTGGCCGTTTGAAACGCAAAAGAAAAACAAAGAGCTAAACATGTTTTTAAAAATTAATATTTTGCATTTTTTTATTTCGTTTTACGAAGGTAACATCCTGCTTRTTTTCATGGAGAAGACACAACTTGAAGCATTTACTGGCACCGTCTTAAGAGGATGCTGGTTGGTTCTCTTCTAGCTTCAAATCTCAGAATCCTGTGGTCCAGTATATTAWAAAGCACGGTGGGGATAGGAATCAAACAGATTTAGTCTTCCTGAGACAACAAACTGATATATTAAGATTTATCAAGCTTGAAAATTCTTATARCAGGAAATTATTTCAAATATACAAACAGAGGTACTTTGTCAGCAACCAAACAGATTTAAGGTAAAAAAAAAGTCACATCTATTGACCATTTCCAAGTGTTATGACATCAGTACTGAATGAAACTGGGCAAAACAGTAAATCATTAGTGTTTGCAGAATAACTGTTGCATTATCTCGAGAAAACAAGCCAAGCCAATCGTTTTCTCAACTAGGCACAGATAATGGAGCAATCACCTGATAGGTTTGAAAGGTTAGATCCAAATAAACAATATAAAGGTGCTGTTGTTCTCAGCTTCAGTTACAAATTAACTCCCAAACCTTTGAAACAAAAAAATCAACAATAATAATAGGGAATGGAACATGTCATTTATTTTACCTGCTAGTTTACGTTTTACTACTTCACAAAGGTTATTGTTAACTTTTATGAGTTTAGGACCTTTTTGTTCACAAAAGAACTTCTGCGTTCACAAACTCTAGCACAAGGTCCCATTGTAATCTGGTTCATTTTATGGATCTGGGTCAATCGGAATAATTCAATAAAGTGATCACGTTCACTAGAGTCAGTAACTTATGTTAAAGGTATAAATCTACGCAGAACATATGTTGATGCAGCATTTCTGGTGGCTCATTATCATAAAGCAGTGACCTGACTCATCTCAATTCAAAGTATTTCCTGTGATTCTGTCCACACTGAAAGGAAGATTTTGTTCAGAAAACTGATTAAAGTAACACTTTTGAGAATGGAGAGTTTGAAAAACAATTATTTTTTGTGTTTTTGACAGCCTATTTTGCACATACTCACTATTATTTTCTGTTTTAGAAATCGTAAAAGCCGTTAAACTTTTTTTAGAGTCCGTCTCGTTTTACCGTATAACTCTTATCATACAGAAACATTTGATGCCTGAGAGGAAATTGGAAATTGTTTTAAAAAAGTAAAACAAGTTTTAGTGACTCTTTTGAAAATAAATTAGTAATAAAAAAGTAATTATTTATTTTTCTGAATTGTCATTAATTAATGTGGTTGTTCTCGCCATCTAGTGGCT
>NW_013952872.1:452747-454264 GCF_001266775.1 Austrofundulus limnaeus
TAAAGCCGATGTTATCTGCAGACAGTGGCGAAGAGGAGAAGGGTGCAAGCTCAACACCATCTCAGGCTCTGAGACATGAAATAACTTTAAAGCTGCTGAGTTTTTGATTTAAAAAAATTTTCATCATGATGCAAATGAGGACATTTTATGTAATTTACAGACAATCAGTRCAAGGTGACARCATTAGTGTGTTGAAAGTGAACTTATCTTAGGATTTTCACAGTCTTGTCTTGACTTTTCTCCAACAATATTGTTGAACATGAAATCCGAGGCAGTGATTGGTCCATGCTGGGGTTTTTCCTAACRAAATCATACAGGATCAGCTTTAGACTGACACTTAAAAATTACTCCTCCCTTAAAGTAAGACTGAGGTGCTTGATAACTGACTTTTACTCTCAGCTTTTAACTAAGAATATTTTTTACACTTAAGTCCACTCTTAGCAGCATTCTTAAGAGTAATTCTAAGAAGTTTGATAAATACGGGCCCAGATCTTTTTGAGTGGGGTTTTGTGGTCAGGCTATGRGCAATTAATATCTTACCTGTTATAGATGGGTATTTGACAATCTCTGTTTGGAAAAACTGTTTGATTTTGACCAAATCAACTAGTACAAAGGCTAGTCTGAGCATTTGCTTTAAAACAACTCTAATGACAAAAGAATTCTCAGCACTTCATGGGATCATTGTTACGTAACAACCACACTGCTGTTTATTAGGTGGCACCGATTGTTATCCACCTTTGATAAAAATCACTAACTCAGTCATTTCTAGACATATTGAGCTGCACTTTGGTGTGGTGGTATTTGAAAGAGATCCCCRTAACATACTGACCTCAAATCAAAAATCCAAGATGGCCGCCACAGCTAAAAAGTAAAATTGACCATAACGTGGCCATGTTTGGCCATAYTGAGCTGAAGTTTGGTATGGTRGTACCCAAGAGAATACCCACAAGATAATGTTTTAAAAAATCCACACCAAGAGGCAAACCCCTTCCTAGTTATTCCAGGAACGATAGGATGTCTGTATCATTTTAAACTGTTGTTACTGAAGAAGTTTAAGACAAAATGTTTGTATGAGAAGCCATGAAGGATTTGAGATTTTCCAGTYAATAAGATCAGAATTAAACTCTTTTTCCAAACTGTGATCAAAGAGCTATCTACAACAGGTAAGATATTAATTGCTTGTAACCTTACCACAGAACGCTTATGTAATGTAATGGCACTAGTTTATGTGGAAGGTTACATTGAGATGAAACCGGAAGCGGAGCAGATCGGAAAAGGACACAAAAAGCCACGCACTGCTCAGTGATCTGCTCGCATGTGAATATTTTTGTTCAATATTAAAGAAGTTAAAATACAATATCGGTGACATCACTGACTCAGCCTTCCACCACATGGTGTCAGAAGACGTTCAACGATGGAGAAATTCCCACCTCCGGAAGCTTTTGATTTTTCACGGCCAGAGCAATGGCCTGAATGGCGGCAACGATTTCAGCGCTACCGGATAGCCACAAAGCTCA
>NW_013952872.1:455292-457823 GCF_001266775.1 Austrofundulus limnaeus
AAGCTGAAAATCAAACCCATAAAGATTACACTCAGAGAGGGTGCAGTTCCATACAGTGTGACGACTGCAAGGCGAGTGTCAGTTCCAATGTTACAAAAAGTAAAGAAAGAACTGGATCGCATGGTAGACTGTGGAGTGATTCAAACAATCTCAGAGCCAACAGAGTGGTGTGCTCCGATGGTGCCGGTGCCGAAGAAAAACAAAGAGCAAATCAGAATCTGTGTTGATTTGAAAGAGCTAAATAAGGCAGTCAAAAGAGAAAAGTATGTTTTACCGACAGTGGACGATATTTTGCCCAAACTTGCAGGTGCCAAAGTATTTTCTCTGCTAGATGCTGCAAGCGGGTTCTGGCAAATACCGCTTGATCCAGAGAGTGCCAAACTAACAACCTTTATAACCCCATTTGGCAGATATTTCTTCAACAGACTACCATTTGGGATTACCAGCGCTCCTGAAATCTTCCAGCGTGAGATGACAAAACTCTTGGAGGGACAAGAAGGAGTGGCGATCTACATGGACGATATACTCATTTATGCGAACACCCCAGAGCAACATGAGGTGAGATTACAAAAAGCACTGAACACTCTCAAGGAAGCAGGTTTAAAGCTAAACAATGAGAAATGTCTCCTGCGTCAACAACAACTCCATTATCTTGGACATTGCATTGACGAGCATGGAATAAGTCCAGATAATGCCAAAGTGAAAGCAATCACCAAACTTGAAGCACCAAAGAATGTTTCTGACCTGAGGAGGATTCTTGGCATGATTCACTACTTAGGCAAATACCTACCAAAACTTTCTGAGGTTACCAAACCACTTACTGATCTGCTTAAAAGTGATGTGACTTGGACATGGGACACTGCTCAAGAAGAAGCATTCAGGAAGGTGAAAGAAMTTGTCACAAAGTCACCTGTACTCGCATTTTATGATGCAACCAAACCAACCATAGTAAGCGCAGATGCTAGTAGTTATGGTTTAAGGGGAGTTTTACTCCAAGATCATGATGGACAGTTAAAGCCTGTAWGCTTTTGTTCCAGAACACTCACTGATGCAGAGCAATGATACGCCCTAATAGAAAAGAARTGTCTTGCAGCGGTCTGGGCAYGTGAGAAATTCACCAGATACCTTTACGGACTGGACTCTTTTACCTTGCAAAGTGACYACAAACCACCAACACCGCTCATAAACCGTAAAGATCTTAATTCAGTGCCAGTCAGATGTCAGAGACTTTTGTTGAGAATGATGCAGTACAACCCCATTGCTGTTTATGTGCCAGGGAAAGAACTCATAGTTGCGGATGCCCTTTCACATCACCCACAAGTAACCTCATCCCAAGAAGTTGCAGAACTGCTGGAGGAAATGGAAGCATGTGAAGAAGAAATACAATGCTCTTGGCCTGTTTCTCCTACCAAGTTGGATTTAATTAAACAACACACACAACAGGATACAACTCTACAAACAATCCAAACCTTTTTGCAGACAGGCTGGCCWAAAAATGTAACTAAGCTGTCAGAAAAGGTGAGGTCATTTTACACCAACAGACATTCTCTTACTGTGTCTAATGATCTTGTGCTGTTTAATGACAGAATTGTCATACCACAACAGCTTAGACCCGAGATCCAACAGCGCATTCACAATGGACATCAAGGCATAGTGAAATGCAGAGAAAGAGCCAAATGTAGTGTGTGGTGGCCAGGACTAAGCAGTGAAATAAAACAAATGGTAACTGCTTGTGCACACTGCCAAGAGACAAAACCCAATCAGAGAAGAGAACCATTGCTTGCTACCACACTGCCTAGTTGACCGTGGGAGAGAATTGCCGCTGACATTTGTGAACTGAACAAACAAAACTACCTCGTCGTAATAGACTACTCTCGTTACATCGAGTTAGCCCGCCTCAAAAATATGTCAAGCGAGACCACAGTTGCTAACCTGAAAAACATTTGTGTAAGATGGGGCTGTCCAAATGAACTGGTTACAGATAATGGCCCACAATTCTCTGGGAGAATTTTTGAACAGTTTGTAAAAGACTATGATATTAAACATATTACCACAAGTCCTCATTATCCACAAGCGAATGGTGAGGCTGAAAGAGCCGTCCAGACAGCCAAAAAGATTCTGAGGCAGACAGACCCTTTCTTGGCACTCATGATTTACAGATCAACTCCCATTCAAGCAACTGAGCCCGGGAAGACAAATCAGAACAACGATACCGATCTTGGAAGCAAAGTTACAGCCTGAGTGGCCGGACCTTCAGCTCGTCAGATTGACTGATGCAAAGACAAAAACGAACTATGTGCGTAACTACAACAATACTGTAGATATGGTGCTAAACCACTACCAGAACTCCAACCAAGACACAGGGTCTCGGTGAAGCTGGACAGTCAAAAGGGATGGACAGAACCAGCTACTCTTCTACAAAAGTGTGACTCACCACAATCATATCTTGTCAAGACTGAGTTGGGGGTTTTGAGGAGGAACCGTTGACATCTGAGACCCATCCTCAGCAACCCACCTACTCCGGCAACAAA
>NW_013952872.1:461189-465000 GCF_001266775.1 Austrofundulus limnaeus
CAGATGTCACATCCTCCGAACTAAGGGGCAGAGGAATCATCTGGTCTGCTATCAGTGCACAGTTCAATAGCCTGCCTCTCTGATGGTATGGAGATGCATTAGTGCCTATAAGGCAYGGGCATCTTACACATTTGGAAAGGCRCCATTTCATGCAGAAAATTATGTACTGGTTTGGTTTTAGAGCGTGTGTATGAGTATAAATTAAAACTAATTAAATCCTAACAAATTCTAACTAATGATCTTGGTGCTCAGTGAAGTGCTGAGGTTTAGAAACTTTAATCACAGAAATAGTGATAACTGCTTACACACAGGACCAGTTACTGGAACGAGCGCCCAGGTCAAGCATGTGCCTTTATATAGGATAGTCCCATCTGCCCAGTGTGTTTTTAACAGTTTTAACCGTAAAAATGGGTTTCAGCATGTGATAATGCGAGCAACAGATGTCTGACGTTGCAACATCTGTCGTCTATCCGTCAAACGTCTGCTGCGAAGCGTGTTTAGGCTGAACTGTGGGTCAGCGAGGTTCTGGTGTCTGTTTTAAATCCGCAAGAGCAGAGCTCAACGTTTACGAGTATCGAGAGGCTCAACATGCAGCAACCGTTGGGTCATGAAAGAAAAACGTAAGTCAGGACTCATGATGTCATTCAGATTTTATTCCAGGAGAACAAAGAAGACACAATCAAATCGCTCCGGCCTGCGTAGTCATGGTAACTGATATGTGCACGTGATTGTCGAAAGGCATCTGATATACAAGCCCCGTTAACAGAAAGTCGTCGTTGTCATCGTCTCACAACAAATGGGACAGGCGGTGCCCGCTCTGAGACACGGGGGGCATGGCTGACTCGACGGTGGTGCACAGGATGGGAGTTTATGATCACATGCAGAGAGTAAATACAGCCAGCTAGCTGGGCCGGCTCTGGACGAGGAAACACAGAGGAACAGGGTCCCAACAAACACCACATTTAAGTTTCAGTCCTTAGAACGATTCTCAAAGGCCTCTCGGATCTACAACCCAAACAAACATTGATCTTATAAAAAACCCAGCAAGAAACACAAATAAGAAACACAAGTGCTCTGTTCTCACCTGACTGCAATAAAACTGAAATCATTCTCCACGTTTCCCCCACAACACCGATATACTGCCTCACTCATTGCATGAGTAAATCTTTGAGATTTAGAGCATTCATTTCTAACACTGCAACACTGAGTAAACACTGGGCAGCCATCAAACACAAATATGCGAAAGGAAACAAAATTTCAAGCTTAGTAAAAAGAAAATACGTCCATTTAAACATATTCGTTTGTATAAAACAAAACCAATATACTACAAGTAACCTAATTCTTTCCCTTTAWACCCTGTAAATATCACAGACAACTATTAGCTACTTAGGCTATCCAACTAGCCATAAAGCACTAGCATAACTAGCGAATGGGCTAATTTTTGCCCATTGTTTTTTGTTAGCTCATTTAGTTAGTTGAATGAATGGAAATGATTGTTTTTMAAGACTTTTTACAGAAAAATTGACAGTAATCCATGAACAGATAATTTCATAATTTTTTCTGGRCACACGGCATTGTGGGTAGTGGTCAGAGGTTATTCGGTAAACACAAACCCACGTTGCCATTACATTTGACAGAAGCAACCAATACAGTAGCTCTTCAACCAAATTGCTCAGGACAATGCATTATGTAAAAGAAGTATTATTGATTTTTACCTTTTCAATTAGTTTCTTTTGTTGCGTTTAATCCTAAATTTAAAATATACAATTCATTTAAAATCTACTTTTATATTAAATATACATATATATTTTTAAAGTGAACCTTTTTAGTTGTTTTTTTAGGGGTGGGGCCTCTTTGATGGGCCAGGCAGATGTCATGCACAGGCCGGATGTGGCCCGCAGGCGGCCAGTTGAATAGCGCTGATATATACTCTCAACTTTGGAAAAAAAAATGCTACCAAAAAAAACTATTTATGAAAACTCTCATCTATGATCTTAAAGGAAAGTTTAACACGTATCAGTTTACAGAGAATAAATCAGGTCTGAATGACTAAGTAAACTGACCCGGCTGCTTCGTGCTTTCATAACTACGAAATGKTCTATTTAAAATAAACACTTTGCTAAGACCGAAATGGTGCTAACAAAAAGTATTAGCATTTTTTGTTATTATACAGATTATTGGACTTCCTGTTTTAACAGTCAAAAAACAAAAACAGAGTTAAAAATAAATTAGTTACCACCACACACACATAATAAAAGAAAGAGCATACAGTTATAATAATGAAATGTATTCAAACCGCTGTTAGGTAGTTAAAAAACCATTGAGAACTTCCTGTTCACAGGACTGAAACTGGATCTGTGTGAACATACGGAGTTATTTGTGATCTCGTGCATAAAGAGTGTGTGTCACAATACAGCCATAGTAACATCTTACACAGGCATATAAGTTAATGCAAACATTTAGTGTGAGAGTGAACTTTAGAAGCACTTTTCCAACATGCTTGTTTTTTAAYGATGGTGCACTTCTGCAGCATCTTCATTTAATTAAAAAAAAAGTCGTTAGGAGGGTGAGCTCAAAGGGAACAGAGGCAGCGCACCGTCTGTGACAGTTTGTTTCTGAGTCTATCACAGCTTTGGGTTTCTTCCTTTAGAATGGCAAAAACATAAGCCTGAGTTCAGTAAACGATGCTTTTACTTCGAGTCAGGCTGAACACTGAYGGCATCAAACGGCTCCGTGCAGCTCGCGGCTGGAAAGTCTCTTTTCAGCAGCCAGGAAGTAAAGGGGAGTTTCAACTTTTACTCGCCCTCCCCTCTTAAAAAATAAAAATAAAAAATTCCATAGATGATACAATCATCTTCCCTCAGCATAAACTCACTCATCGAATYAGATGGACAAGAAAATTCACAAATACCTCAAAAACGATCGTTCATGTTCATCATTATTTACAGAAGCATGAAGAACATCATTCAGATTCATTCAAAAATCAAAACAGCAGAAAAAAGCACAAACCTGATCCTTTTACCTGCCTCAGCTTATTCACAGAAAGAAAAAAAAACACCAACACAGTCTACGGCCTTGACTGATGGATGACAACAATGAATAAAACACATCAGCAGTTAGCTTTAATATCTACACCCTAATAAAATACAATCCTGCTTCATTAWAAACTAATGAATGTTAAGTGTTTGAACTGTCCTGATTCTGACAGTTTAATTTYGCAGGTTTTCATCAAGACCTGCTGATGTTCACTTTACTTTGCCTGGCGCGGTTTTTAAATCAGAGCTTCSACAACGATTTTAAAACATAAAATCAAAATGCATAGAACAAGAAGAGAATTTCTACAGTTACAGCAATGAACCAGATTAAAGTGGTTTTTGAAGAATCAACAATCAAGCCCTTACATGGATAAAAGTTTCCCCTCAATGCAAACAGATTGGGTTGGGTTTGTTTTCTCCAAAAAAGTAGTCATCTTAAAGAGAAAAAAGTCTGAAAAAAAAATGAATTATTATATCATGTAGCTGCAGTTTAATGTTAAAGTTCAGATAATTTGAAGGGAGGTTTTGTGGAAATATTAAGAAAAGTTACCCAGCTGCTGTAGAGAGCTCTTTATAGTTTATTTCTAGCTGGACTGATGTTATCATATTATTATTATTGAGTGAATAAATGCTATAAAACATTCCCATTATTGAGATCATTTTTTTCTTCCATACATTTCTTTGGCTCGAATTTTGTTTCACAAATTGTGTTTTTTCAACAATTTTTATATCATAACATTCCAGCTATTACTTTTGGTACATCAGCAGTTTATACT
>NW_013952872.1:465823-469734 GCF_001266775.1 Austrofundulus limnaeus
CTTCTGGGGTCAGCTGACAACCAGACAACACTGAATGTTTCAAAATTATAAATCATTTAGTTTAAAAAATATGAGTGTTTAATCCAATTTTAATGTTTGATTTGGAGTGAATTTAGATCCATAAATATCTGGTTGTGGTCGCTCTGAGTCAACAACATCAGGCAGGTGTGTCTTAAAACACCAAACAAATGTGACTAAAATGTGTTGATTAATTTAGGTGACTTTCATCCAGGTGTCTCCTCACACCCACCTGTCACTCAGCAAGCACTGTGAATAATTTGCAGCCTTTTTTTTTTCCTTTATTTTTTAGCAGCACAACTGTAGATACAGATAATAAAAAAAGAGAAACGGCAACGTAGGGAAAAAAAGGTCAACACATTTCTCTCCAGATTCGTTTGCAGCTGGAGTTCAGCCCTTAAGTTTTTGAATAAGTTCACATCTGAAYAGTTTCGTCTGACCAACTCATCCTCCACTTTCAAATGAGCCAAATCCTCCTCAACCCGAGCACGAGTCTTTGGCTAGGATTCACAATAAAGGGATTAGAAAGCTTGCATCTAATAAGACAACTGATTAGTGTGAACGAACACCCGGCAGTGATCAGAGTCAGGACTAAAAGGCCAAATACCACCAGAGGTCACGTTTCAGTAAAGTTCATGAGAAACAGGAAGAAAAAAAAAGAGAAAGATGAAGAGAAAGAAGTTATTATAGCTGAGAGACAAAGCTATGAAGTCATCCATTTCATAAAACTMTAAAAACTAAATAAGCTTTTTATAATCAGAGTCCTCACAGTTCATATCATATCACTACTGAGAKGAGAACTCGGCACATTAAGATGTGCGGCTCTGTGTAAACAGTAAATATCTTACCTGCTGTAGATAGCTTTATTAACAGCCTCAGTTYACAGAAACAGCTGAATTCTGACCTGTTCTTATGCAAACAGCTAACATAAATGTGTTTAAACAACTCCAAGTTCAGATTTCATGGTTCATGCATGTCTCTAMAATTAACATCAACGTTAGCTAACTGGAGCACAGAACAGCAAATTAATGGAGGTATGAAAATATGAAATAGCATGAGGAGAGTGGGAGTCATTTCAACATGGTCAAAATCTCCGTTAAGATTTTACACAACTTTCATTTTTCAATTTCAGAGCAGTTCATGCCTAGTTCTTAGTTATTTTGAAGCTATTCCTGGAGAAATCTGGCAAGGTGCAGCTAGCTGAGGCTAATGCTAATACCACTTGCAAATAACCAAGGAATTTTTCTCTTAACGAGAAATTGTCAGTAATCTAAAAGTTTATGAAAYAGTGTTTGCAAAAACTTTTGTAAAATTTGGGGAGTTATTTTAAAGACAGCAGCAGTCTTTTGTTGGACTTAGCTTCGACTAGCCGTTAGCTCGTCATTTGTCTCCAAACTGAGGTCAATCAAAGAGCTACCTACAACAGGTGAGATATTTTCTGTTCATAACCTTTCAACAGAACCCCACTTCAATCCTTCCAGCTGTGACCACACCTGGAACATTAGGAAATAACAAACAAACAAACAAACAAACAAACAAACAAACAAACAAACAAACAAACAAACAAACAAACAAACAAACAAACAAACAAACAAACAAACAAACAAACAAACAAACAAACAAACAAACAAACAAACAAACAAACAAACAAACAAACAAACAAACAGGAAGCTGGTGTTGTCCAGCTCACAGTGCAGCTGCAGATTTCCCTGAGGACGTCTGGACTGGGTGCAGCTTAAAAGAACAAGAAGGTGAGATCATGGCTTCGTTACAGAGGAGTAGCAGGCAACAGTCTTTAAACCGCTAAAACAACAACGCTCAGCCACTTTGGCGCCATTTTGCACGGTTTGTGTGGCGTCTGCAGGGAAGTCTAATAACGATTTATTTTTACTAACCCGCGCTCRTCTGGAGGCAACACAGCTCGCTGCTTCTTTTTCCTCCTCTGCATTTTATCATAACCTGTATGTGTCCCTTAAAGGGAGATTGTTACAAAAAATTATACAAAGTAAAAAAAAAAAAATAACATCCTCCCACCTGCCCAAAGAAAGCTCATTTTGACATTTAAAAAGCTTCACAATGCTTTGACATCTATTGTTTTTTTTCTTTACAATCTCTTTTTTCCTCTCTGATCAACGTCGATTCCTCCGAGACGACAACTCGGACTCTGTGCAAAAAAGATAAAGCGCTAACGCACGTTCCCACATTTCAACAGTGGTACTTTTTAAAGCACTTCTGCAAGCAGACGAGCCAAACGTGGTGTTAAAGAAGCAGAGTGGGGGAAAACAAAAACTAAATTGAGCTAATTAGTCTGCGGCGTTGGTAAAAATTGGTGTAAACAAGTGAGGTCTTTACACAGACGACTATTTTGCATCGACATTCAGAACAGGGAACGATGCAAACGCATGACTCAGTGGGACTGTGGGAAATTTGGAGAAATGCTCAGCTGTTAATTACAATGAGTCGACTCCATCCTCTTSGTTATGGCTTATTTACAGTAACTCTACTGGAGTGGCTTCATCAGCTTGTTTTTGAAACACGACGCCTTTAAAACGAGAATAAAAAAATAAAAACATCCAACAGTCGTGGGGGGTGTGGGGGGGGTGGGGGACCAGATCCACGAGAGAAACTTGANGAGAAACTTGACTGATGGAGGTTATGATGTCATCAGATCCATCGTCTGCACCTCGAAATAGAGAGAATCGGCGGGTGCTCTGCTGTCCGGGTGGGGGGTGAAGTGGGGTACAGTCCTCTGCTCACAGAAGCAGGGCGGGGCACCAGTTGAGGAGGGGGGCGGGGGCACATCCAAGAGAGAATGCATTGGAAGAGTGGCGAGGAAGAATCCAGTCCTCCTCCTCCTCCTCTCCGCTGGTCCTTCGTCTCTTTCCCGTCTCTCCTCGCCTCACAGCGCTGTGGCCTCCCAGCTGGTGCTCCGCGGGACCTGGCGTCACTTGGTCTCCGTCATCATCAGGGCCGGCACCGCCGGGGGGTGGGGCCGGTTCTGTTCTGTCCCGGTGGCRGTGGATGATGCCGCAGAGGCCAGACTGCAGGGGGTGACGGGTGCAGGAACACCTGAAAAAAATATATATATATAATTGGCTCTTAGCAAACAAATAAGACTAATATTTTTAAAAAAGTCAGCACGTTTTACTGCAGCACTGTTCCTGTCACTCACATTCTTTGCGGGGGGCGGTCATGTTGTTGTCCACGGCAGAGMTTTTGCTGCCAGTGTTGGGAGTCTGGCTCTGTCCCGCCTGGCTGCTGCTTTGGTTCTGACCCGCCTGGTTCTGGTTTTGGGCTGGCCTCTGCGTCTGACCGGACCTCGGGTTGGAGGCGTCCGTGCTGCTGCCCATGCTGCTGCTGAGTTGCAGGCGCCTCATGTGRCGCACCACGGCGGTGGCGTTGAAGGCTTGCTGCGGGGAGAGTAAGGAGAAAAGAAAWATGAAAACAACCCCACAGCATGACGCTGCCACCACCATGCTTCACTGTGAGGACGGTGTTCTCAGCAGGATTGAACACCCCTGGGCTACTTTCACACTGCAGGCAAAAGTGGCCTAAATTCAAACCATATTAGATTTGKTTTTATGATGGTCTGAACGTGTTTCTAATCTGAACCAGGTTTTCACATGTGGAACTAAACTGGATCCAATGGGCCTCATGCAAGAACATGTTCGTATTCTTATCCTAAATTTCTCTTACTTTTGTTCGTACGAACCCTTCGTACGAACATGTCACGCCAGATTCAACAAACTCTTCTATCTTCAGGAAAAGTGTGTAAATGAGCTGCGTGAATTCCACCTGTTCGTATCCAGCAGCTCGTGCACGCGAGAAGAGATTAGCATAATTACCACCCCAAAAACACCATATAAGGCTATGTTTCCTGCCTCAGACACAAG
>NW_013952872.1:470668-475350 GCF_001266775.1 Austrofundulus limnaeus
GTTCTTGCATGAGGCCCATTGTTCCAATCCAGTCTGAACGCTGATGTAAGGCTACACAACTCGATTCAAATATTGATGTTTTTCCATCATCGTCAAGCAGATTTAACCTTAAAACACAGAAGTCTGATTGAGAGTTCACACCAACATGTTGGATCGTACTGAYTGCATGATGACATCAGTACTTGAGTTAGTTTCCACTTTCAGTCACTCCTGTTCCAGATGTGCAATTTCTCACCGGAGTAGGCAGATTAAATACAAACATTGGACAAAACAAGAACGACAGATGATAATTTAGAAGTCCTGATTTAACAACGTCTGAATTGAGCCACACATGCTAACAYGTGTAGCATCCAGATTTACTTCTGTACACACAGCAGTGTGTGAGGCCACAAGGGCTGTGTCTCAAGTCAGGGGCTGCRTCCTTCGAAGCCTGCATTWGTCGGCTGCTTATGTCACYRAGCCACAAAGACAGCGGAGTTTGGAAATTCRTAACGGATCAAAGAATTCATTTTGAAATGTAAGTTTAGCAACTTAGATGATGAAATTTTTGCTGCCATGAGATGTTAAATAAAATGCAACTACAAGTACTGATACTGGAGCTAAACCCAAATTATTAATGCTTTGATTTATTTATGTACATGGTTTAAATCAGTGAAAAGACTTTTTATTACACATTATGTGACATGAAATGTAGCGCTATGGTAACAGGGTAGTGCACGATCACGCAAACATACATCATCTGAAGAAAATACAGTCTCATTTCACAGGTGTTTAATGAAGCCTACCTGGACTGCGAAGGGCGTGGTCTATGTGGGTCACAGTCTAGATAGGTTGCAGCCCCTGAATGGGGACCTTCACTGGAAACATCATGCATATAAATACATTATCTGCCGCTCTCTATAGAGATTCAGTGTTAAAACTGTAGCAGAAAAGAAGCTCCTAGAGCAAATTTTGGCACATWAGAATTCAGGTATCACAGAAAAGTTCCGTTGAAAGGTCAAGGTCTTCAAGAGACTTGGAAAGTGAGAGGAATTGTTAAAAAGTTGTGCGTTTTTACCAGTGTCTTATGGCTTGATCGTGTGTGTGTGTGTGTGTGTGTGTGTGTATTTATCACTTGAGCCAACACTTTTGCATCCCTTAAAGAAACTTGATGGTGATTTTTTTTTCTTGCATCCTTCTATAATCTAATATGGTCAAAGAGGAATTTCACTTGCTAGTTGTTTCCAATGTGGGCACCACTCCTACATAGGTTTTTACAGCAACTGGTATTCCTGGGCAGTCTCCTGTCCAAGTACTATCCAGGCCCCAACCCTGCTTAGCCTCTGACATCAGACAAGCTCTGCTGTGTTCAGGTTTGTATGATGGTAGGAATATGCAATATGGCAAAAAATTCATATCACGATATACATTATGATGGGTGGCGATAACGATATATATAATGATATGTATAACTTATAATAGAAAATAAATAAATCACATATTAATTGAGTGGAATGTTTAAATACATATGTGTTAAAAAATTAGACCTTAAAATCTCCTTTTTAAGGGAAATTTTAAGGTCTCCCTTAAAATATCTACTTTAAATGAGACAGGACTGGTTAAATCAATATATATAAAAACATAAACACAATAACTTAAATGTAATGAACATCTGTATCCACTGGATGTTGTGATTGGAACTTGTGGTCTGTGTTACTGCTGTTCAATCACCTGCTTCATTTTAAAGTCGTTAAACAAATTGCTTGTATTTACTCCTTTCTACACACTTTGCAGATTACTTTTTCTGCACTCCACGTGTTTTACTCTGTACGCGCTCTGGCAGGGTGGCAATGATTCCGTTTAYGCTTTACAGAGTTTTATTTATTTATTTACTTTTTTGAAAGACAGTCAGACTGTCACCTTTTCCCACAGCGCTTCCCTGCTGTACGACTTGAGATAGCATCGCGTTATGACCGCAGGAGAAACAAGATCCATTAGACTCAGCGAGCTTTTGTGCGTCCCACTGGGGCTCGCACTGACTTCACCTGCACTGACAGTCTCCTCGCTGTCTGACCGTGACATGTGCCGCGCTCCTCCCGCTGGAGGTTAAAGCAGGCAGTATGGTCGCTCGGCAGCCGACCAGACGACGCGCCGTCACGTGGTTGTTCTGCGTTTGTTTTTGCACACCCAAACCAGATCAAGATCATTCATGTTTTACAACTTTTTGCTCTTCCTTTGCGCTCTCAGCCATGCTGCTTCCCACTTCCTCTGTTTTGACTACAGTCGGTTACGTCATCAAAAAAAGAATTACCACGGTTGGCCGGTAGACTACAGATCTCTATCATAAGCCAAATTTATATAATTTCTACCATGTATCGTTAATATCACACATTCCTATATGATGGTGATTTTTTTTTTTTTTTGGTTTAATATTATCACTGTATGTGTTGGCTGCAGTAAAGCGCTGTATGAGGTATAGAGATGCTACAAGTAAAGCTAGCAGTAGGCTACAGTCAAAACAACAAGGTTTACTGTAGCTGTTTATCGACAAAATTTACTTTACAGAGACGGGATCCGGGTGTTGGTCTTTTACCTCCGATAAAATGTTTGGCGCTGATGTTAAGTCCATGGTTACACTTTTTTCTAGCCAAATTCAGTTTGACCCATTGCTCAAATTCAGCTGTTAGCCTAGCCTCTTAGCTTAGGAAAAGTGATTTCCTATTGAAAAAATTAATACTCCTTCCTTGTAGGGCGATGGCTGCATCCTGAGTCACTGTTACAAGAACTGTAGCACAGTGTTTTGTGGTCCCCTCATTTGAGTTTGATGCTGTTTTCCTGAATTTATTTAAATTTAAACACAACTAAATCATCAAAAACTACGAAAGTTTGTACATGCACCAATGTCGAGCCGACATAGTCACATGACTGGTGTTCTAAAAAAATCTTAGTGAAGGTCCCCTTTGAGACACACTTATGCTCTACATTGATAAAAAACACTACAAAACAAAAAAAGAATCTGAGCAAAGACCTGCAGTGTGATCACATCCACATACTGTTCACAAGTGGAGCTTATTTAACTAATTAAGTGGCTTCTGAAGGAGCTTCAAAGTAAAAGGGGTGAATGCACACACTCCTTTCAGCTTCATATGTTTTAACATCATTTAAAACAGTTTTTTCCTCAATTTTATGCATTTTATTTGCATTTATTGCTTTCATTCCATTTAATTTCAGGGTTTGAGGTAACAAAAATAGAGCCTACCATTGTAAATGTTATTAGCTGATACAGCTGCCCATGTTCTACAAATTTAGTTGTAGAATGTCTGCAGGAAAATAAACAACCTAGACATGAAACTCCTCATTATGTGGGAAGACGGACTTTTAATGCTGAGTGATTCACCTTCTAAACACAGAGGAGTTTAGAGAAAGTGCAGTGGAACAACACGGTGTGTTGCAGTCGAGCCAAAACCACAGGCAATAAACTGCAGTAAACAAACGTTACCCTCCATTTGCTCTTGGCAAAGTTCTTTTTGATCTGTCGGCTGACTGACTCGTGGATGTTCTTGCAGAGAGCCGTATCTCCGGCGATCCTTGGGGTTTCACACAAAAGAAATCTTCTGTTAGCACTTGGGCCATTGCATCAATAACTGCATCGATTCTGTGACTTTTGTGGTGTCTGTGCTTTTCTCACCAGGGATGTCTGAGGGCCTGTTCGCAGGTGAATCTCTTGGTTGGATCTTTTTCCATCAGACAGCTGATGAAATCCTTGGCTGATGAAAAAAAGACATCAAAAACAGCCTGAACATAAAATAAAAACACACAACGCCACGTTACCAGTAGTTAAAACTTAAAGTGATTAAAGCAGAAAGGCATCATCAGAGTCATGACTGCACAATCTTTGTTGTAGCGTCAAGCTGTTTGTGTTGTTAGTGATGATCAGCAGGTTTGTTTGTTGCTAATTAGTGCGCTGCCTTAGTCATTACTGCCTTTCTGCAGCGTTTTGGTGGTTTTACACGGCGACACTGAAGCTTTTTAAATCCAGGTCTCAGAATGGAGGTTTTTATGGAAACCACAAAAAAGTGAACTCATATAGGGTTGCAGTTTTTTTTACACAAGTAGATCAATCAGGACAACCATGGCTGATGGTAGAATGCTGTTTTTGCCCAAACTCATCCTCGGTCTAACCAAAAATCCCCAACGTTTCCAGCAACCGTTTGCATGTAAACAACTTAAGAGTTTTTTTTAATGTTCTGGTCAGGAAGCATTTTCAAGGAACTTAGTAGATAGCTGTTTTTATGGTTGTAAATTAGTGGAAGTTAATTGGTCTGCAAGGTTACCAAAGCTAGCGAAAACACTTATRCTGTATGTAATCAAAAAGTTAGCCTCGCTGTTAACAGAACCATGACCACCACTGAGTGCAACTCCTATTGTTACCCTGAGATATACTTACTAATGTTGTCATCCCTCATAGAAGGCAACCGATGACCTAATGTTCCAATGTGGGTGCAACTCCTACATGGATTTTACAGCACCTGGTATTCACAGGAACTTCCATCCAAGCAGTAACCAGGCCCAACCCTGCTGAACTTCCAAGACCAGACAAGATCTGGGGTCGGATTTATAAAACTTGCGTACGCACAATATCAACCCAGAAACTTGTGTACACCCCTTTTCACGCCAAGGTTGTGATTTATAAAATCCAAACT
>NW_013952872.1:476350-477874 GCF_001266775.1 Austrofundulus limnaeus
ACACACACACACACACACACACACACACACACACACAAATGAAGAGTGAAAAGCATTTACAACCCTTCTCCTGAAACCACACGCCTGCAGACACTCAAAGAATCCTGAGTGATTTTCATGGTTGATTACTTGATGTGATTTTTCCACCTGAGCAGCAGCTAAAAGCTAACAAGGTCTGAATCCCAGCGCTAATTGTACTAATTACCAGCAGGAAGCTGCTCTTTCTCTGTCCTCACACACAGAGATGACTTTTCATTTCTCTGTGTTGGCAGGTTTCAGCAGAAACACATCACTCTCTCCCTGCCTTTAACCCTCCGCTGACCTCTGACCCTTCCGGTCTGAACTGGAACACTCAGACATGCTGAGACAGATGCACTACGGCGTCCTCCTGGTGCTGCCTGTACGTGAACCGGTAAGTGGAGAGCAAAGACGCTGTTTCCACTGTTCGCACTCTCTCAGACACATATTCACACACAGACTGAGTGTGAGCGTGGGGGGACGGGGGGGAAGAAAAACAAAAAGCAGCGAAAGTGGACTCGTGCCTGCNTACGCCATTTCCGCCTTTTGGCCGTACGTTCACTTTTAGTATGGTTTCCATGCAATCTTTTATAAATCTGACCCCCAGGCGTGTACAGGGTGGCATGGCCGCTGAGATGTACCCAAAGATATATTCTGTGGATATATCACACACTGTGTCACACACAGACACACAAAGCTGGTTTTCCTGCTAATCTTTGCTAACTGTGGTGGTGACACATATAATTCCTCAAAGMTGAGATCAGGTGACAGAGACATAACGTGTTGGTCCRTGTACGGGAAAGGAAACTGCAACCKGTCAGGGTCTTACCTGAATCTGATATGTCATCCCAGTACGGTGCGTCAAACTCGTAGTCAGCTTTAAGGATCTGCTCAAACAGCTTGGAGTCGTTTTCATCATAGAAGGGAGGATAACCACACAGCCTGCAGAGAAGAAATTCAGACTGATTGAGTCATCTAGTAAACACACAATACAACTATTTATTTTAAAGAGATGAAATCTCTAAAAACAGTGGAATAATTTAATTTAAAATGTTCCTGGTTGTAAAAGATGCTGGTCTCTGCATGTCCCAATGGTTTTGAGATGAGGTGTTGAGCAAATTCACAATTATCTTTCTTTCCTATTCTGTATCTTTCACCTTTGCTTTAAGATTATATTCCAGAGTATTATACCAGACAATGCTTAACATCTAGTGTTGGTGAAAACAACTGATACAAGTTCTAAACCAGATGAACAAAATACTTTTTCACCAAAACATCAGCTGCTTGTTACTAAAGTTCTGGATGCAGCAAGGGTTTCATAAGAATCCATTAAAATGCTGTTCTCCTTCGATACATGTGAAAAAAAAACAGAGAGGAAAGGAAAAAAGCAAGGGGAAAGATTGGAAAAAAGGTGTTTTTCCTGCGTTCACATGTGCTTAAAGATGTACCTGTCACTCTGTGAAATCTTCATGCTATTTAGCACACACACACACACACACACACACA
>NW_013952872.1:478874-482154 GCF_001266775.1 Austrofundulus limnaeus
CGATTAGTCGACTAATCGAATAAATAATCGGTGATTAATCGATTATTAAAATAATTGTTTGTGGCCGCCCTATTGCTGAATGACTTAGCTGAAAGCTGCTGGAGAAGCTAAAATATGTTTAAACGCTGAACTATATATGCTTGCTGAATGTTAACAGTTGTGTTGGAACCTAAAAAAAGCTGAACGGTTGCTGAAATTTGCTGAAGAACAAAAGTCAAGCTTCAAGAGGCAGCAGAAAAACACAAAAAGTTGCACATAAAAATTACAAAGGAGCAGAAATCCAGCTGACAGTGGCAGAAAAATCTGAAGAAGGCAGAAAGGAACACAAGAAAATAAAAATCAGCAGAAGAATAGCAGAAAAGATCTGAATAATAGCTGAAAAAGCAGAAAAAAGGCTATAATAAGCTAAATAGAAGCAGAAAGAAGCTGAAATTGGTAAGAAGGGAAAAAAAGCAGAACTAGAACAAAATTTAAAAAGTACAGTAAAGATTTATGAACATTTTGAAGAGTTTTAAGGAGGTTGAAGACAGTTTCATTCATTTCCAATGAGGAAAAAATGACCAAAAATGCTAAATATCTCCGAAAGTATAAATTGTTGGAGTACCAAAGGTCATAGCTGGGATGTCCTGAAGGAGCTGAACGTTTTGATATAAATTGTTGAAATAGCACAAAAATGAAGAAAGACATACATGCCGAAAAATGTTACGGAAGAAAATGAAARRATCTGAATAATGAGARTGTTTGATAAGAATTCACACAKTGAGGCTATTCTGTTTGTATGTTTAACCTGTAACAAAAGCTGTTCTTCAAACGACTCTGATGAGTCCTCAAAGTCCTTTAAATTCAAGTTTTTGGGGTTTCTGAAATCAATACTGTCCAACAGATAAAACTCATTTATACCATGAAAATAAGTCACGAAGAGCTGCTTATCGTTCTAGTTTCACCAAATGTGGACCTGGTGAGACACCAGACTGTGTTGTCCAGCTAATAGCAGACAAATGTACTCATGTAAACCAGTCCATTTACAAAATACAAATATTTATTTTGTACCTAAACATCTGTTAATATTGTTCACTGAAGGACTCAGTCAAACAGGATTTTCCGTGAAACAATATTGACTTWAAAAAAACCTAAGCTTTGTTTTGATCCAACCTTGAGAATAAKGTTCTGCACAAAAGAATGTGTTGTGAATCACTCTCAGCTACTACCAAGTCCAATTTCTGCAWAATTTCTGTAAAACTGACTGAGTTATCAAGGTTTTTGTGTTTTTTAGGTTTGATTGGCTGTGGTGGACAAATTCAATCAGATCGAATCCAAAATTTAAAAAAGTGTAGATCTATATGTAGTGATTACCCCTTAAAAGTTTCATTTAAATTTGACWAGKGGTTCGTGAGATATTTTGCTAACAGACAAACAAGGCTGGCATCAATGTTTAATGCTTAACTTTTAATCAAAGATCTTGTGTGAAGAGTTGCACTTGGAGTTTGTGTTGGGGATGACTCTCAGCTACTATCACAATAAATCTTAGAGCAAAATCTGTAAAAATTGACTGATTTAGACCCATTTTGTGTTTTCTAAGATAGGTGCCTGTAATGACTTTGTTGAYTTGGACTGGCTCCAGAAGTTAAAACTTTCATAGCGGTACATCTATTGAATATTTCCAGAAAATTTTCTTTAAAACTTGAGCTATGGTTGTGGAGATATTTTGCTAACAGACAAACAGTTTTAAGCAAAGATCTTATGCAATGAGTAGCATGGAGTTGACTCTTAAAAAGGTCTGTAAAAGACGGTTTAAGTTAAAGCCATTTTGTGTTTATATCAGATACATGAACACATGTACAAAAATATTATYGACTGTCGATAATCCAATCTATATCAAAAACAAAGGAAGACTTGATGTAGATGCAGCTTTCCCAGCAGGAGGATGTTTATTCAGTGTTAATGCAGCTTATATGACTGGTGCTGAGGAACTGTGGTAAACTGTGAATCTCACACGGTGTCGTGTCACGCAGGACGAGGCGGAGCCGCTACTTACAGGATGTAGGCGATCACTCCGATGGACCAGCAGTCCACGGCCTTGCTGTACGGCTTCTGGGCCAGAACCTCCGGAGCTGAGGGAGGACAAAACTGGTTACTGTTGGGACCTGGTCATAAACTCGCCGACACGTAAATGTGGATTGTTGTGCTTCTTTTTATTTTTCATTTACTCAAAACAGCAGCAGTTTAATGAGCCTGAAAGCAGAGAAAATATGCAGACACCCCGTGTTTATTTAAATGAAAGTCACATGGCAGGTTGGTTTTATGGTGGGAAGTTTTCTGCACGAGCTACAGATTCTCACGAGTCCCAACGTCGTACGACTGTTGATGTTTGTGAGGTGGAGGGTCTGTCCTGGTCTGAGCTAATAAAAAAAAGGACCCCTAGCACAGATGGAACCAGAATCCTGATCACAGAGACCTCACCTGACACACAAACACAGCTGCCCCAAAAYAAACCTGGTGTGCTCGCCTGTACACACACAAGGCCTTAGATCACAACATATATGTGTCATATGTGGAGAAATGTTTCAATTGAGCTGAATCACAGTCTGTTTATTCTGACTCATTGTGGAGATATGTGTGTCTCTCTGCTGAACGAGMCCGAGAAAGTCAATTGTGAATGAAAGTTTTGCTCAAATATGGAAAACGGTGGACAGAAACCAGAGGGGGGGGCTCTTGTACTCGTCATTCAAATCTGGTTTTCATTTTCATTCCTTTTTTTTACTACTTTTACATGCAGACACGATGCATCTGGAGTGGAAAAGACTCGGTTTGACAGACCTCTGCAGGAGTCTGGGGGACGTGGGGGTCAGAGGTGAAACTGGAGGATATGGATGGATGAAGGAGACAAAGTAAGAGTTCATTTAAAGTAATATCYTGCAGTAATGTGGTCCTGCAGGGTCAGCATGTGCAAACAAGACAAAGCTCATCAGTGACGAAATGGTTGATGGCAATRTTAATGAATAACCTTATAGAAGGGAGAAATCTGATTGGCTCACCCACGTATCCCGGCGTGCCGCAGGCCGTAGACATGACATCACCGCTGCCCTCCATCTTGGACAGACCGAAGTCACTGATCATGATTTTGGATTCATCTTGAGGATTAAAATACAACAAGTTCTCCGGCTGCAACAAAAAACAAACAAACAAAAAAGAAAAACAAGTATTTTATGAGCTTATTACTAATTTGCTGCACTTACAGTTTTGCGTGTGTGTGTGTGTGTGTGTGTGTGTGTGTGTGTGT
>NW_013952872.1:483154-484121 GCF_001266775.1 Austrofundulus limnaeus
GAATTAACCTGGAAAAAATGAAAGTCAATTAAAATATAAAATAGGAGATAAAGTTTTCCTTTTTTAATTTAATTGATGCAGTGTATTTCTTTAGTGCTTCATATAATTCTTCTTTTATTTCAAATTATGTCAGTTTTGGTCCTCCGTACAGCAGAAACCTGATAATCATCTATTCATTCATATCAGGTGTGTTGGAGCAGAGAAACAAGTAAAACGTGCAGAGCTGCAGCCCTCCAGGGCCAGGATTGCCCATGCCTGTTTTATGTTGTAGAGTTGGAGTTGTTTTGGATTAAACTGTAATCTCGTGCAATAACGTGAGATGTGCAGCTCAGAGTATGTGTTGTGGATGACTCTCAGCTACCACCGCATCAAATTTTAGCTTAATATCTCCATAATTGACTGAATTATTGCCATTTCTGTTTTGGACAATTTGTACAACCTTTAGCGGCCATCTTTATTTGGATCGGTTTCAAAGGTACTTCCAATAATTACGACATGAAAGTGGACGATAAAAAGCATCTTCAGAGGTTTTATTACAATCAGCCTGTTATAAAGGATGAACAATAACAGATTTTTTAAAGCTCTATTATAAAAATAAACACTTCTCTATTCAGCACGCTTGCAACTGCAGCTTTAAACAACAGAACAACATGTGAAAGTGCAAATACGAGCAAGGAATGGAAAATGGGAATTCACAAGGGCAAACGCACACGCGGCTGTCCCATGCATCTGTTGAGTGTCGTCACAGCGACAGATCAGATTAGAGCTTATTGAAGTTAAACTAATGATGTTTCTGAAAAAAAGGGATCAGAATTAACTGCTAATCCTCTCTGTCTCTTCAAAGAGGGCCGCGACTCGCTCGCTTTCAGAGGCAGTCTTGGCTGGGAATGACAGGAAAGGGCTAAATAACACACACACACACACACACACACACACACACACACACACACACACACACACACACACA
>NW_013952873.1:0-10219 GCF_001266775.1 Austrofundulus limnaeus
CACACACACACAGAGTTTTAGCTCTCTACTATAATTACTTTATTTGTTTTATTACTCTTAGAAAATGCTACAACAGTGTACAGACACATTCTGCTGTTTAAAAATGAATATGCATAAGCATACATGAAACTGTAACTGTCCCCGTTTCTTCAGATCATCTTCCGGTCACCTTATCCCAGACCGTCACTGCTCACTTTCTGGGAGTGCTGAGTGTGATTGACAGGGGAGTGATGGGTAACAATGTAACAAAAATACATAATTACTAATGAGTCATGCATCAATTTGTTTTACAGTCAATGAAAGAAATACTGTTAACAAATACATTGAACAATATTCTAACAATTTAGTGATATKTCCACAGCTGTTGTCTTGAAATAAAATCTTGAGTCCTTAATGCCCGAGACAAGACCGAGTACAAATGTTGTCAAGTCCGAGACCAGACTGGTGTCCAGTACAACATCACTGACGTCCAACTCCTTTTGTTTAGATCATCAAACTCCTGCTGGAGCTTCCTGGACCTCAGCCTGATGTTTACCAGATCCTCCTGCTGAATCTAGTTTGTTGTTTTGTTTATCCTGCAGAAATCTTTACAGTTGTCTTAATCTTCCTCCAGCTCATGGATGATGCAGCTCGCACCTCTATGCAGGATCTGGATCTTTTCTTCTTGCTCTGCAACACTGAGGTTGTGCTTCTGTTGTGTGTCTGAGGTGGTGGTCTCTGTGTCTGAGGTGGTGGTCTCTGACGATGCTCTCAGCAGACAGGACCTCTCCTGCTTCCTCCACGTCGTTCCTCAGCTCCTCCCTCTCACAGCTGCTTCATTGTTTTAACCTGYGAGCTTCATCGTCTGTTCAGCTGGGCTTTAAAAGCCTGAAGCAACAAAATGTTCAATTATTAGCTGATAATGTCCAGTAAGACTGTGGTTATTAAACCTTTTTTTCATAAAGTTCCACTTCAGTAAACACTCAGCTTCATCAATGACAGACTTTAGAGAACAGAAGCACACACTGGTCCACCTTCTTGTGCCGAAAATTAAATTTGAGTCAACAGTTTGCTGTTCTACATTAACTATTTGTTTCAAATAGTTCCTTTAAGAAGAAATAACTTGTTTGAACTCTGTCTCTGTTTTCTCTCTTTAAAAAACAATCAGCCTATGATTGTTAATTAACTTGTAAATAATTGATGACAGATTTTCTTCCGAGTACGACTCGAACAAAAGTCTGCAAACTTTGACTTTAAAAAGAGTGATTTTAACCTTTAATCTTTCCTACTATGACATTTGTATGGAGCCACATTTTTTTTATTTTAAAAGCATACTTTCATTTTAATATCCTGCATCTGTGAAATTAACAGCTTGTGTTACAAAACAAGATCAATCTGCAGAAGGAAACAACCGTTTTTTTAATGATGCAGACTTGAGTCCTTCCCATATTTGTGAAAAATCGTCTCATATTTAGTGATACATGAAGCACTGAGTAGCAGCATAAAGTCTTCAAATATGCTTCTATAATATAATATATATATACTATAAAATGTATATAGATTTAAATATGAGAATCTAAATATTTTTTTCAAGGATATTTTTCCAGTGTTTTCCAACCTCAAATCYAATAAATGTGCAGAACTCTAGTTTGAAATATGTTTTTTGATGGATTTGGAGAACAACTGTTTGTGAAAGACGGAAGAMCAGACCAACAAACTACGATCTCAGCAGTGAAACTGATCTCTGGATTTTAAACACATTTTAGTGAAAACTTGAGCTCAAATTGGGAGGCTGTGTGTTTGTGTTACCTTGTATTTTGACTAATATTTCTTCAAAGTTCAGGCAACAGAAGTTGAATGTTGTGTCTTCCTTCTGTAGAAACCAAATGTCTGGACACAAACAGCTTTTTCTTTTGTAAGTTCTTTGTAGAAATGATTCAGATTCATGTTTTATTTTAGTCAGAGCCACTTAAGAGGGTGTGAAAAAACTACACATGGGTCCAGGTCCGTAGGTTTCAGAGCCCTGGTCTAAAAGAACCCTGAACCACCAGAGGTACCACAGTCTGAAAACAGGGACTTGCATGGGTTAGTTTCCACCTTTAGGTCTTTATTTCTTCTGAAAATAACTTCTTGTTCTGTTTTCTGCTTTATTTTCCTTGTTTTTAAAGAGTAACTAAACCCAAAATCTGACTTTTATTTCAGATAAATTGTCTAAACTGGCCCTTAAGTGTATTATCGTTACATTTCTGTGCAAATGTTGACATTTCAGTGTAAATTTGTTTAGTACTACAATATTTGATCTAAAACTGTCTTGGTGCTGCCCTCTATGGGTTGAACAGTGGCTACTGCAGTTGAATTTTCCTATTGGTTCAGTACATGCTTACATCACAGCGCCTGTGTTCAGGTATAAAAGCTTCTCTCTCAGAGACTCGCCCCTGTAGCGAGTCAGGAGTTGGAACAGCGAGCACTGTGATGAAAGTTTGTTACTGTTTTGAACATTAGCCAGTGTTAGCAATTATGCTGCTAACATCACATTAACACATGGAGCAGAGAACATCAGCTGAGCATAAAAAGCAGCGTGACTCATGAACGTCTGCCTCGTATCAAAAAACAAACTGAATAAATTTAATGATCTTTTTTGTGGTTCAACATTTTTAAAACAAACTACAAAGTTACTGCTCATCTTCAATTTTCCCTCATTAATAAATCAGTTTGTTGATGTTTATTCCTGTCAGTTACTGAGTTACACAAAGTTGAAGAAAATGGCTAAAGGGTGCAGCATCTTTAACCTGCTCTAGTTTAAAAACTAAAATACTTAGACATGTCGGACCTGGACAGACACATATTTAAAATCAAGTTTGTGATTTGTGAAATCTTTATTTGATTTGTGAAACTTCAGTAAATGCTGTTTTCAGCCTGTTTTATGAATCTGGACCACAGACCTGTTTCCAGAGATGTTAGCTTGTTAAATGAAGCTAGCTGTTCCCTGGTCCTGGCCACACCTCCTCACTCATCCCCACACTTACCCGTGCCCCTCAGTGTCTCTTGGCACCGCCCACTTTGTTTGCCTAAGGGCATTATTATTTTTTACAGGGAGGTTAGTTACACTTTAATCCAGATTATCTCCTGGCTGTTTATGTTGTTCATCCTTACAGAGCACGTTGGCACTAGTCTCTCTGATGGATCACAGATTTGATGAACAGGTCACAGAAATCTTCACCTGATCTGAGTGGCTTCCTGCTCTGGAAGCTCAGTGTTTGAACACTTGCACGATAAAACAAAAACAACGTACTGCTCGGATCTGTAGACAGAAGTCACGGCTCTCCCTGATCTGTGCTTTAAACTCCTCCGGTTTGTCGAGAACATCCTCGTGAGGAGCTTCAGTCACAGCACTGAAYGTCCGGTGGCTCCTCTGAAAATAACGACACAAACAGAAACACACTGAACAGCTTCATTTCTCAGCCACTGAGCTTCCAGGTAAATCTGTAGAGGAAATAAAAAAATAAACCAATCTTTAAGGGTATTCATATCACCTTACAATGTTTTGGTCAGTGTTATGAGAGAGACCTCAAATGTGTTGAGAACTGRCTAATGTCAAATGGTGGCCATCTTGAATGGGGTTGACTTTATTCAATTATTAAAATTTGATGAGATATTTTGCTAGCAGACAGCCAGAAGAAGACACAGATATGGGTTAAAACATTTGAAATGTAATAAAGGGATGTTTTATGTTTAATAATTTCATTATTTGAAGTTCAACAGGTCAGATAAAGTAGGTCAGAAACATTTTCTCTGGGACTTCCCCGCTCACTGACTTGTCTTTGCTGCCTGATATTTTAGACCGCAGCGACCCTGACCGTTCTATTTAATTCGACATGAAATCAAACATCTGATGCTTTCGCTGCGTGACGACACCAGACTGAGGCCGTCTCAGTAGCACAGCGTTTCACAGCTCGAAATAGGAGCCCAGAGTCTGGTCCAGAGCTCTCCTCTGGTGTTCGGAGGGTTTGAGAGGTGACTGAATGATGACGGATGGGTGGGGGGGTGGGGGTGGGGCACCAATTGCATTTTTGATGCATCTCTGCGCCTGGTGTCCATCAGAGGTGAGTGTTTGTGGTTATTTAGGACCCAAAGCCCCTTCAGTCAGATGGACGGCTTTAATCCTCCACATATCCCACCAATGTGCTCGCTGAGGAGYGCAGGCGCCGGGGACAAAAGGGTCCAGGGGCCCATCGGGCTTCCAGGGAGGGGACCTGAGGCTGTATTTTTAGGGAGGCTCCCGAGCAGCTGCCACTTGACACATGTCACCACCTGGCTCTGAGGACGCCGTCCATATTGTTTAAATTAGAAAGAGCTGAGGAAGAGAATGAGCAGAGACCTGCGGCTCTGTGCGTGAGGACCGAGTCCTTATTAACAGTGGGCCCACACACATGCCTGCTGACCGTACAAGGGCACGCACACGTCTCACACACGCCGAGAACATTGCCCTTGCGTGCTGCACATACCTCCAGGCGGTGAAGGCGAAGGTGTCGCGTATCAGAGGCCGGAGGCTCGTGGCCGAGCCGCTTCTTGTGAAACCTGTTCAGAGGAGCAACTGCCGCAGGACGTCTTCCTGAGAGCTACAGCTCAAGGACTTTCCTCTCCCCGAGAACAGCCGATAAGCTGCAGGGAGATTCACCTCCTTTATTTTTGTTTCTTTACCTTGGTTTTATTATCTACAGCAACTACAGTCGGGACTCTGCAGGTCCTCAGTTTTTTATTTATTGGTTTACGCCTGTGTTGTTTAGTAACAAATATCCAACACTATAACACCTAAATAATAACTGCAGAGCACGGTCCCTGAGCCTTCAGCTGCACAAAGATTGAGAAGAATCACTTTAAGCAAGAAGACTGGACGAAATGATTTAAAACACAATTTAACTAAAACATATTATGATTTAAACAATTTAAATGCAGACATAATCACAGATTATTTCATCACATTCAGTCTTTAGAATTAATTATTTTAATTTATTTTATATGGAATAAATCAAATAAAACATTTAACATGATCCACTCAGTTTTTTTTTACCACTAGCATCATATACATATAATTATTCTGATTTAACTGGGTTAAATTTAATACAGTCAGCTCTAAACTGTAGGTGTGAGTGAGAGGGTGAAGGGTTGTGATGGACTGGAGACATGTCCAGGTGTCCCCCGTCTCACACACTGACTGCTGAAGACACSAGCTCCACTAGACCCATGAAGGAAGAGCAGGTTTGTAATATGCTTTTTTGTATCATAAGAGGACTTCTTTTTAAAGAACTCAAGCTTTAATTTAAACTGTAATAAAAAAATTAAAAACCAAATAAAACAACAAAGTTTTGTTTTTTTAAATACATCAGTTATKTACAGAAGAATGATGCCATCGGAAACAGAAAGGTGTGTTTTGGTTGCACTGATGGTRCAAACTGTGGAATTAATTTCTTTGGATTATTCAGTCTGTAAAACTCATTAAATGTTTTCAGGAAGGCGGAAGAATTAACCTTTACCTGGAAGCGYTGTTTCTCACCTTCATGGCTCAGATCCCGTCGATCAACTCCCTCTGTGGCATCTTCATCATCTTCATCATCTGGGACGGCGGGTTCAGGAGGAAGAGGCTGAAATCTCTCGATCATCCTGAGTCAGCTCCTGATGATGAGACAACTCTTCATCCTGTTTGATCATCAGATTGTCAGGCTTTAAAGACACACCACAGCTGAAAACTTCTTTTTTTTCTATCTTTGACAGAAACTCATCATGTAAAACTTTGGCTGGTTTTTGGTCCCTCACATGAGGAAAGTCCTTGACGTGAAGCAGAAAGAAGGCAGCACAGACTTAAAGTGATGTTCATGTGATCATTTCTCTAAACATCACTGCAAGTCTTAACTGTCTCCATCCCGTCGGTCCAAAGGGCTCAGACAAAATCCAAACTCCTGAAAGCTTAATCTGTCTTCACGATCAGAACCAGAACTRAAGTTAAACTCACCTGAAGCTGTAGAGTCTGGTAGGACATGTCTGCACCCAAAACTGGTAAAAAAAAACAAACACAAAACAGACAAAAAAGGAACTAAAATGAAGGTTGACCATACTTCTCTCACAAAAACACACAGATCTCCATATTACGACTGAAATGTAGGAGATTTACTGATTTGCAAAACACAAACAGGTTAAAATGAGTCGTAATGACTCAGCTGAAGAAAACTGAAGGCAAATTAAGAAAAACAATGAAGTTTGTTCTACATGTTAAAATCTTAAGTTATCATTTACTCACAATCAGGATGAGTTCTTGTTCCTGATGTTAACAAAGTTCAACTTCCTGTAAGAAAACCAAACGATAATGAGTCATATTTAARCTTTATTTTAACTTTCAGGGGTTTAATTCCTCCTTGTTGAGGATCCTGCTGAGAAAAACACAACCTGAACATGTAACTGGGGTGTCATAAAAAGCAAAAATAAGAAAAACAAAAAGAAAGAAAAACCTGCAGGGAAAATTAGAAGCTTTGTGTTAAAACTGTGACAATAAAATATCTTGTTTGAAACATGAGAGGTGGTGAACAGAGGAGATAAAATGACAGAGAAAAAAAAACATCAAGCAGTTACATTTCTAAAAGCAATGTGGAAAAATAAAAACAATTAAACATTGAAAATAAACCAGAAAAAAACTGCAGAGTCAGGCCTGAGGAAATAAAATGATCTTTGGGATTCTTGGTTTAAAAAAAATCAGAAAGAAATGATTTAAAATACACAAAAGTTTTAAAAACCAAACTTAGGAAAATGTTGATCATTTTGTAATTGCAGAATAAGAGGTGCAAAAATCTATCAAAATATATCAGTGATTTACTGTGTCACAAATGAATACAGAATAAATGAAAATAATTTCAAAATCTCAGTGGATTTTCTTTTTCAAATAAAATGTGAATTTTTAGGTTTTTGACTGGAAATAAGACAAATGTGTTTTAATATAAATTAGAGTTGCTTCAGAAATAATTTATTTTTATGCTGTCAAATATTTTTTTGCTCATAATGAGTCAGTGTCTCCAGGTGGAAGTGGAGACATTAAACTCACCGTCACACAGACGAGTCCGAAGTCACACCATCCTCAGACCATCCTGCAGGCTGACTCCAGCTCACAGCTGGTCTTTGTCATCGGGAGGAAATATTACCACCTCTCCATCATCACCAGAGGCTCAGCTGCTTCCCTCAGACTCAGGAGGGTTGGCCTGCTGGGTGCAGAGCCGGAGCGAGGAGGAAAACACTTCAGCTGTGAGGTTTTCATCACAAAGTAAAMGTTTGAATGAACACTCACCCTTTCATCTTCGCTCTCAGCAGGACTTGTTCCACCGCTGTGCTTCTTTGTCTCAGTTTGAAGGGAAAACTTGTTGGATTCTCACCTGACAACACAACAGAGGATAAACAGCTAAATCCTCCTTTGATCAAAATCATWTCAAACACTTGCAGTAAGCTGACAAATCTGAGAAGTATTGAGAAAATGTTGGTCAATTTATGAAAAAAAACATTCAATGAAATTTCACCACAAGCAGATAATTCATTGTATGTTGCATTTGTTTAGAGAAAAAAGTTCCAAACAAAATTTATTAAATACATTTATAATCTATGTCTATTTTGATAATTATATTGTCACATTTTAGAGCCTTTTAACAATTATTACTAATTTCAGTTTTTAAACATTAAAAGTTTTATTCTCTAATTCAAAACAATCTTCTGGCTTCATTAGATTTGTTGTGTGCAGTGCCCTGACGTTTGTTGTAACTTGGCACTACATAAATAAACTGAACTGATAAAAGTTTCAGGTTAGAGTTTATTAGTTATTATTATAAATTCAAGCTTGCATTTAAGGTTGTAATAATTTCATATAATATCTTAAACAAGAACTTCCGCTCTGTTTCAGGCCTACCTTGGAACAGAAGCGCGCACCGCGGACATTTCCAGCTCAGCTGTGCGTAAAAGCCACTCCGCGTCTCCAAACTGCTCCAGACCAGAGCGCAACATGGCGGCAACTGCTGTCCGCCCCGGAGCACCGGAGGCAACACTGGACTGAGGTCTGGTTTTGGTGAGTAAACAGATCATTCCGGTGGTTTGGATTTGAAAAAGTGGCAATGAGGAGAGAAAAAAAAAAGCCGCCCGGTCTTGACGCGCGCGGCCTCCACCTCCTCCAAACCAGCACATGAGCTAAAACCAAACCCTAAACAGCTGAAGCACTTTGAAGCTCAGCTCCCTCTGTGCGTAAAACCAAGCGGACCAGACTGTTCTCGGAACGGACACGAACCAAGTGACACCTCGCTGAGATGTGGCCTGCTTTATAGGCTGGTCCTCAAGGTCACGATCAGTGGACATTTGTCCCTCATTAGCATTTGCCACCTCCTCCGCAGCTCATTGGTGCGCGGAGCAGCTGTCTCAATTGACACAAAAGGAAAGCTACGTTTTTGTCATAGCGCTAAACTCCAGCCGGCTATTTTTGTATCCCAGTTATTTTATGCACTGTACACACTCTGAGGGCACAGAGCTGCGCGAGGAGCATCTCAGTGGGACTTCTGGCATCACTGCCTTCAGATGTGGGTCCTCTCAAAAACCCAGCAGCAGACAAACTAACAGAAGTTACACCCAAGGCTCAACTGAAACCATTTGGTTCCATCAGAACCTCCTGAACCAACACTAAGGGGGGCTCGGAAGGCCTCGGGGTGGGGGTCTGTGTTGTTAAATGCTGCTGGGGATGTTTGTCTTTGTGTGTGGCCATGGAGGATGCAACCTTAGAGGAGATTATTTCAGGAGCTGTGTGGCATTAAACACGCTACTATAAATACAACCCATTTTATTAATAGAGAGAAAGGCAGCGCTGCCTCACAATGAAGTGGATTTAAGGCTGAGATCCTGCAGCTGAAGCTCAAACATATGACATATTTCCACATTATGGATTTGATTATTATTAATACATCCAAAAACAAAGGTGGAGATTCAAGAACAAAGCTGGCTGCACGGCCAAGTGACCTGAAAAACTTAAAATATGATTCTAACCCCGTCAGTTTGACAGATAATGAGGTAAACATTGRTGTGTTAGCTGAGAGTCACACTCAATACATGATCTGAGTGCAGCAAATTCAATAAGATCTGTGCACAGTTTGAACTCTATTAAAATACATAAATCTGATATATTTTCATGAAACTTTCAGAAAATATTCACTTTTGGAATCTGGTTCAATGTGGCTGCTACAGACAGCCAGAACAATTTTAAATCATTTGGCCAAWTTTACAGATATTGAACAAAAATCTGATCAAAGTTATTTACAACAAGTGAGGTCAGGAGGACCCAGATGTTGACTAAATTATCAACCCTGAGAAGTTTTCAGTTTATCAGTCCTGAGAGGTTTTACAGAAATCAAAGTAACTTTGATTATTGTAATAATTTATTAAAGATGAGTCAGTAACTTAATAACTTCTACTAATTAGCTTTTATAATGTAAACAATTGTTTTACAGTGCTAGCACGCATTTGTTGAGCCTTCTTGGTGCTATAAATAAACTGTAATGAGTTGGATTTAATGAGTGATGTGTCTTTTTGTTAAACGGCTTATTAAATATATTATCCTTCATTATAAAGTGACTTATATTTTGTTGGTCATCAGATGAAATGTTTAATAACCASTGCTCTGAGAGCTGCAGAAGTGTGGTGTTTGAGTCAACACTGTCTGATTGTAAGCAAAATATTTTACAAACTACTGCATGGATTTTATTTAATTTTTTTATTTAAATAAACAATCATTGGTTCTTTAACAGATTAACATTAGGTGTTTGTTTAGTTTAGGATATCCACCACAGTTAATGAATTATAGCCAACACAAGGTTTTACAGACACTGAGCACAGACTATTCTGAGCATCTTCCAATAACTTCATGTTTCAGGTTTAACCAAACTTCAACGCATTCATTTCCCAACATGAGATGATCCTGGTCTAAAGGGAAAGGTGGTGGGCCTCACAGTGACTTTCTGCTTGTTATTCTGTCACCTGTAGTTTCTGACATGTTGTGTGTCCCATTGTTGTTTTGTGGGTTCGGCTTTGGTGACATTTGGGGACAATTTTAAGACAAAAATCCTACATTTGGGGACAACTGGTGCATTTGGGGACAAAAGTCGAGTCCCCATTTGGTTTAAATACCATTGGTGGGTTGGGGGTTGGTTTGGGTTTAGGACCAAGGTGTGAC
>NW_013952873.1:11219-31856 GCF_001266775.1 Austrofundulus limnaeus
GAAAGAAAGAAAGAAAGAAAGAAAGAAAGAAAGAAAGAAAGAAAGAAAGAAAGAAAGAAAGAAAGAAAGAAAGAAAGAAAGAATAAACATATCATTTCCGAGCTGCACATGAATGCCTCAGTACGGCTCCGCCTCCTTTCAGTCACGTGACTGAAGCTGCTGATGTGACGCTTTGCTAGCGCTTCTACTTAGCAACTTTGTTGACTTTCGCAATTAGTCGCCCCTCGTTAGGTTCGGGGGTTAAAAAGAAAGTAACATAAAAAAATGGACAACAGCGGGAAAGAAAAGGAAGCTGCGGCTTTAATGGCGGAGGCGGAGAAAAAATTAAAATCTTCTCAGTCGTTTTTCGGGTCGCTGTTTGGGTGAGTACCATGTCAGCTAGCCAGTAGCTAGTCGGCTCCGGTGTCAAAGCTGAGGGCCACCTAAGCGGAAGATGGTCAGTTAACTACCGACCTGCTGATGAAATTACAAAAATCTCACCGGAATAAGCCTTGTTATGTTGCATTTAACGTGTTTGTCTGCAAATGTATGATTCCTCTTCGCTATTTATTGGATCTCTGCGCGTCTGGAAACAACTAAATGGTAAATGGTAAATGGTACTGAACTTATAGAGCGCTTTTCAAGTCCCTCCGGACCCCAAAGCGCTTTACACTAACAGACATTCACCCATTCACACTCACATTCACACACTGATGATGGCAAACTACACTTAACAAACTAAGAGTCTAATATTGCTGTTGGCAGCCTTAAACAGGGAGAATTACACTTATATATTGTTCTACCTGAACCAGATACAGCAGAAGACCTTCAGGCTCTAAACTGGTTATAATAAGAAATAAATACAAGGTTATAAGGTTGAAATTCAATAGATTTTGCTGCGGTGTTGCTGCTTTGGCGCCACCTACTGGACACATCGATTAGTGCAGGTCACATGTGTGTCATTTGTTTATTAAAGCAGAATTTAAATGATTAAATTGCATCAAATTTAGTCTAAGTTTATATTAAGCTACGCTAACCAGTTGTGCTTTATTATACAGTGGCTGTAAATTACTGTAATAACGTTTGACAGGCTAACACCCCCTAAATGAAACGGGAAAAAAAATTATGAACCAAAACCTGCTAAAAAGGTGTAATGATCAAAATAAAATCTCGTACTTTGTTCAGTTGTCTGTTATATTTAGACTAAACTCAACTTTTTATTTTAATAAGGAGCTTTTTGTGTGTAAAAATGTGCAAGTCATGTTAGGCTGGCCTGACAAACACGTTCCTCTGAAAATCTCAAAACTAAAAGCAGGTGTTGTCCAAAGGAAAACTCCAAAAACCTGAAGAACCACCAAGACTAATAATTTACAAATGCCTGACTACTTACAAGTAGAAATACTGTAGAAATTAAGTTTAGCTTTAGACACTGACACATTTTTATTATGTAAATTCACTATAAAACAATATAAGTCTGAATATAAAACAATTACAAAATACCTTTCTGTCCGATTTTGTATGAATGTTTCCAGACATGTTCGTATTATTGAAAGACTATGAAAATATCTTTTTTAAATTCTGTATCATAAGAAAAAAATAATATTGTTGAATGATTATCTGGCTTAGTTTAAAAGATATATGTTTTTTTTTGTCACACAGAAGTTCCTCCAAGCTGGAAGAGGCCTGTGATCTCTATGTGAGGGCAGCAAATATGTACAAAATGGCCAAAAACTGGTGTGGTAAGAATGCAATTTTTCATCTTTTATTTATTTTCTCGTTCATAAATATCAGAGCGTTTGCTGTTTCACCATCAAATGTTGTCGTTTCAGCTGCTGGAAACGCTTTCTCCCAAGCCGCTCACCTCCACCTACAAATGCAGAGCAAGCACGACGCAGCGACCAACCTCATAGATGCTGGAAACGCCTTCAAAAAAGCAGACCCACAAGGTGATTTTTAATTACCACAGTCAGGGAACTGACTGCTGAAACGTACATCAATTACCAAAAAAAAAGAAAAAAAAAAGATTTCCAAATCATCTGTTTCTGATTCGACATTGTTCAGTTTAAATGTTTCTAAAAGTAGTTTGTTTCCAGCACTGTCACATTTTATTACAGTACTTAACAAAGAAGGTGTTCTTGTTGTGAAGTGGTTCTGGATTATTTTGCTATTAATTTGAGAAAAAGCAATAAAAATGACTATAATTACTATCCCAATAATCAACTTTTGTGAGACTGGATTTTAAATCAGTTTTTTCTCCACAGAGGCCATAAACTGTCTGAACAGAGCTATTGAAATCTACACAGATATGGTGAGTTTTTTTGTTTTGGGGGAATCATTTTGTGTTTTTTCTTCGTCTCATAATTTGCTTATTTATTTTTTAATTTTAGGGTCGTTTCACCATCGCAGCCAAACATCACATCAGCATCGCAGAGATCTACGAGACAGAACTGGTGGACATCGACAAGGTCTGGAAGACAAAAAGACTCGCCGATGCTGCAGAAGATTTAATTTTAACTTTTTGTAACATTTTAAAGACGTCGACTTCTGTCTTTTTCAGGCTATTGCTCATTATGAACAAGCAGCAGATTATTACAAAGGTGAAGAATCCACCAGGTGATTATTTTTGTTTGGAAAGTGACATTTATGATATCGATGTTTTGATTTTTGTTTGTGCACGTCTGTTAAATGTCACACATTGAGCTAAAAGTTAGATTTTTTTGTTGTTGTTTTCAGTTCGGCGAACAAGTGCCTTCTGAAAGTGGCGACCTACGCCGCTCAGCTGGAGCAGTACCCGAAAGCCATAGAGATTTATGAGCAGGTGAGGCGAGACGCTCTTCATCCGTCTGCAGCTGCGAAACAAACAGGAAGTGCTTATTTGTTTTGCTTTTCAGGTGGGAACCTACGCGATGGACAGCACGCTCCTGAAATACAGCGCCAAGGATCACTTCTTCAAAGCGGCCCTGTGTCATTTCTGCGTAGACATGCTGAACGCAAAGGTAAACGACGCAGAGCTGACTTAATGTGAGCTACGAGAGTTCTAACGTTCCTCCTTGTCGTCTCACAGCTCGCCGTGCAGAAGTACGAGGAGATGTTTCCGGCGTTCTCAGACTCCAGAGAGTGCAAGCTTTTGAAGGTAGGCACGTCAGTTTTTGTCTGGGTTTTTGTTTCGTTAATCCTCCAACAGAAACACCTGAGTCAGCGTTCCCAAAAGGCGTCTGTAGTCGAGCTGCAAGATATTTGAAAACTGACACAAAATGAAACAAACGCTCCTCTTTTTATTTAACGTTAGCGTTCATGCTAACCGTATTTTACCTCTTTTCCTCCAGGTCCCTGAAGTGTCACAACAAAATCAGTTGTAGCTTTCTTTGACACAAAGCAACTCATCAAAATAAAAGCTGTAACACTTGACCATTTAGTGCCACAACTAGACAACCTGTTGATTTAATTTGCCTCCTACATCACAGGACCTGCAGTGTGACACGGCAATGATGGTGCTCAGACGATTTATCGTGCAGCTGTAGTCTGTAGACAGAAAATCAGGCTAAAAGTTTTAATTTGTTGTGCTTCAGCTGATTCCTCTGGAGTCTCGACTGCGTGACTATTTATTAATTTTTGTTTTGTTTGTCAATCAGAAACTTCTCGACGCATACGAAGAACAGAACGTGGACGCCTACACTGATTCGGTGAGTGAACTTAATTTTTTTAGCTTGTGCATTTTTTTATCCTGTTGTGTCTGAAACGTAAATATCCTTTAAATACAGAATGTCAAAGAAAACTTTATATTTAAAAAACTTGACATAATACACATGATCTTACTCATTTTTTCACATAACTTGCATGTTTTTTTTTCTTGGCTCAACTAAAGTGAAACAGGAAGTGACATGAAAGGGGAGCTCTTTAAGAAAGAAAACTGGTCTATTTATTATTTTAATATTATTTAAAATCAAGCTCTTCTTCATGCGGGGGATTTATTCATCAGATTGATCTCTCTTTATTCATGTGAACAGGTTTGTCTGTTTTTGAAAATAAACCGTTTTCTTGTTCGTTCGAAGGTGAAAGAGTTCGACACCATCTCCCGGTTGGACCAGTGGCTCACCACCATGCTGCTACGCATCAAGAAGACCATACAGGACGACGAGAGCGACCTCCGCTGACTCCTCCCACTCACCCCCAGCGTTCGCCGCCTGCCTCTCGCTCACACCCCTGCAGCTCTTAACATTTGCCTCCGGCAGTATTTTTCTCTCGCCTTTGTATACCACTCGTGACAAAAAGTCTTTATACGTGCGAACACTATTTTTCCTGATTTCCTGAACCACGTTCTGGTCAGATTATTCAGACTTCTGATGCAATACCAAAAAAAAAAAAAAAAAAAACCTACCAGCATACCTGTATCATAAAGATTTTATTTTGTTTTCATTGCTCTGTGATGGACGAGAGAAAGCAACATTACTAACCGTTTGATCTAATATTAAATATATTTTGCATAACTTGCTTTAGAATAAACAAATTGAAATGAGGTTGTGTAAGTGGAGCGGCTGGAGTTCGTTTGTAAATAAACTCGGCTTCGTCTCCATGAAAGAAGCGAGGGAGGGTTTTCCACGGCGGACATTTTGGCTCGAAAGAGGCAGGAAAGCTGACGGGCCGCGTTCCATTTCTGCTCCGGAACACCCTTCAATCGACTCAGATTGTATTGCAGATATGAAGGCTGCAAAATTTTACACTTAAACATAATTATTTTCTAATTAGTCTGAGCCTGAGTGTTTGTCCCAGTTGTCTCCATGTGTCCCTGTGATGGACTGGAGACATGTCCAAGATGCCCCTGCTGGGGACGGACGTCAGCCCATGACCCCCGGTAAGATGACATGAATAAAAATAAAAACTGATGGATTATCACCTCTGTGTTGTCTTGCATCCAGCAGGGGGTGCTGCAGCACCTTCCACACCCCTACTTCACACCAGTTGCCCACAAACCTTAACTGTTACTAATCTGTTAGAATAATAAATATAAAATATTTTAGATTAATTTTTGTTACATTTTTATGTTGATATTTTTTATTTTATTATATTTTTGTCTCCCATAGCTTTTTCCCAGCTTGTCTTGCTTGTGTCGCACCAAAACTCTAATATGTTTTCTACATTTAAATTATTTTTAAAGGAGAAATAAAGTTCTGCAGGAAGTTCTGGACCGAACAGAACTTCCTGGCTCAAGAGCGGCCCTTGTTAAACCAGTCCTTCCTGCTCTTTCAGGTCAAAATGTCTGAAATAAACTGAAATCCCCCTCCTGCCTTAATCAGCTCTCAGGACGTGGGCGGCCACATTAAATTAAATTTAAAAAAATGCATGCTTTTGTAATTATTTCTCCTTTTTTCCCTCATTTCAAAGGCTTTAAATCCAGAATTTGACAACTTTGTGAGCATGATGTGGACTGGGGAGGACTTTGTGTTAGATATATCTTATTTTTTATTTTGTTGATAAATCCATTTCACTGCCTGTAAGAGATGCAAAAGAAAAAAATTGAAAGAAAACGATTTTACATATCAGAACACTGTGATAACTGACTGATTTGATGCTTCCTGTTTGAATAAAGAGGCTGCTGTTTCAGTGGGCGTGGCTTCCCCCACCTGCGCGTGACTTAATTACCGGCAGTCTGGTGCTCCGGCACCTGGATCTTTTCGCATCGTTACAACCTGCTGCCGGGGAGGAAACATGAGGGGAACATTTTAACTTTACGGGACTTTTTTCATGACCTGCATGAAACCTTTAGAAACCCGCAGAAACTTACTTTCTGCGCCTTTTTTCCTGCACCTTTTCTGTCGCTCTGTAAGTACGTTTATAAGCTTTAAAATGATCCAATTTACGACTAAACGATGCATCAGAGATTTGTTTGTTTAAACTTAAGCTGATTTTTAAATAGGCAGTATTCAGTTTAGTTAAATCTGTAATTAATGTCCTTATTTAGTTTAAAAACTAATTAATTGGTTTGAGCATAGTGGGCTGGGCAGTAAGGTGCAGCAATCATTTAATTCTACCCTAAAAATACCTATTTAAAATGAACACAAACTAGTCAATTTAGTGTATTGTAAAATAATAGACCCATTACATTAGTGGGTTTTGTTAAATTTTATTTATTCTTTGACTAAATTAAAATAAATATAATTTTTAATTTAAGAATGCAAAATTTATTCATTGTTCGTAATTACCAAGATAATTGGGTTCAATGGGTGCTAATGACAGGAAAAAGGATCTTATCAAATGTCTGTATAAGGCACCTCAGTTTAATGGAAAACAAAGTATCTGTTTAGTGAAATAATTGCATAAAGTAACCACTGAATATAAACCAATACAAGATGGTTGCCATGCTAATCCCTGTTGGCCAACACAAAAATAACTAATTTAGTTAATTTGACAAATATTGAACAAATGTTTGCTGTGGCAAGTTATCCCAGCATGCTAAGATCCCTTTTCAAGATGGCTGCCATGATAACATAATAATAATAATAATAATAATAATAATAATAATAATAATAATAATAATAATAACAATAATGCCTGTATTTGATACCAGGGATGTATGGTAATAAGTACTTTTACTTCATTACAGTAGCCTATTTTTTTTGGTAACATTTATTTCTTTAGCCAATTCAAAGTGTACTTCTTTAAAATTCAACACCTCGTTACAAATTTAAATACAATGAACTCGTGAGTTGTTTATACTCTATGAAGTGTTGAGTAAATGTAATTCAATTATATCAATTTACTCAACTGGGTTTAGTGGAACCAGTTTGGCTAAGTAAATTCAACACTTGCGTGTAAAAGTACTTCTGTTTCTCAATTATTGTGAGCAGTTTGGACATTTTTACTGAAGTACAATTTTTTACAAAGTAATTTTCTGTTAAAGTATTTCCACTTTTAATTTATTTTAAGTACTTTATGTATGTTTGGACTGACTGAACTTATAGAGCGCTTTTAGGTTCCTTTTAAGACCCCAAAGTGCTTTACACTTGACAGACATTCACCCATTCTCACACACTGATGATGGTAAGCTACAGTGTAGCCACAGCTGCCCTGGGGCAGACTGACAGAGGCGAGGCTGCCATACACTGGCGTCACCGGACCCTCTGACCACCATCGGTAGGTAAGGCAGGTGAAGTGTCTTGCCCAAGGATACAACGAAAAAAAAAAAAGTCCAATTCTCTTTTACGACTAAAATTAGGTGTTAGTTGCTGAGTCATGTCTTCTGAAAGCCATAAAATGTGTAACTTTTTTCTTATTTCTTTAGACAAATGGAGTCATTGTTGGCTGAACACTTAATCACTGATGACATTGAACACTCAAAGGTGTCACTGAGTTTAGATCTACAGCTCACTGATATTGATACAATTTTGATATTAGCTGAGTCATCCTGGACTGGGTGTTTCCACATCTTACCTGTCAACATTCTCGTTGGGTTTGACCAAAATATGTTTCTTTTTTTAAGCACACAACTAAAAACAAATGGCATGAAAGACAGCGTGACGTGCATTCCTTCAAAAGAAATGAGTCTAGAAAAGTTTGAAAGACTCGTTTTGTTTATCTTAGAACAGTGAAACAAACTGAAAGCTGGTAGTGATTTGAATGCTCCAAGTTTAACACTTTGTCGTTTTATAGTCTTTAAAGTTCTGATGAAGTACGGATAGTAAAACGTCTACAAGGAAAGCTGAAAATCTTTTTTTTAAATGCAACTGAAAAGCTTTAGCTGGTGGTCCAAGGGAGGTTGTAAAATCTAAAGATGCAATTCCCAACGTTGGTTTATGGACCTGACCCATGAAGTAGTTCGGGATCTTGAGATGATTTCTGGAAATAAAACAAACCCATTTTTGCCATAGTTACGAGAGGTGCATTTCTAATTGGATAAATATAATTTGTCATTGTGGCAATATTCGTTAACCAGAAAATGGTCATAAAGAAACCATGGTGTTTGTGTCAAACCTGCTAAGATTAGAAACCACTGATCTAAATCTGTAGCCAAAGGTCTTTAAACTACCTTCTTTTATGCATTTGTCTTATTTCCTTGACCATAAAATGACTTTAGAGTCATGAAGTCAGTCATAAACTGACTGACTTCATGTCCAGAATGTTTATCTTTTTTAAGGTGTTCTGATTTGAAATTTTTCTGCTTCGCAGGAATCTCCAGGGTGTCACCTCCTGACAGAAAAAGTGTAACCTGAGACCAGATCAAGCTTCTTCCCTCCGAGAGATGATTCACATCTAGAGCAGCTCTCTGGGCTACCTTGTTTCCTCTCCCGAGCCAATGAGGCGAGTCAGAACCTTCAGCGCCATGCTCGTCGTCACATCATTTCTCCTTTTCTTCTACTTGAACTTCCGTCTGGAGATGACCACCACCGTCAGGGCCACCAAGAACGTCTCCAGGAAGGAGGACTTCACCACGATTCCCGCCGTTGTGCACATTGTGACGGTTTCCAACGACCTGAGGCAGATCATCCCCAAGGATAGCGCCTACTGGAATCGCCTGCTGTACTCGGCGATGAAGAATTTGGAGAACGGGGAGAGACCCAGGAGAAGGGAGCCCCACTGGTCCGTGTGCAGGGAGGAGAACTGGGAGCTGCTGAAACTCAACGTTCATGATTTCGACTCCTACCCAGGCATGATGCAGGAGTTCCTGCGGGGCATGAACTGCCTGTCCCCGCCATTGCTGATCGACCAGCCGTACAAGTGCGTCAGGGCGGTGAGGGATAACCAGACTCTGCTTTTGGCCATCAAGTCGTCCCCGAGAAACTTCGAGAGGAGGCAGGCAGTGAGGGAAACTTGGGGGCATGAAGGTGTGTACGAGGGCGGCATGAGGGTGCGCCTGATGTTCCTCATGGGGAACATGGCGCCAGACGACCCGGACCTCAGCACGCTGCTGTCGTTCGAAGCCAAACACTTTGAGGACATCCTGCAGTGGGACTTTGACGACTCTCTGCTGAACCTGACCCTCAAGATGAACATGTTTCTCAAATGGACGGTGAAAAACTGCCCCTCTGTTTCTTTCATCTTCAGCGGGGACGATGACGTCTTCGTCAACACCCCTGGACTGATCAAGTACTTGCAGTCCCTGGACACTAACGAAGCATCTCAGCTGTATGCCGGACAAGTCATCAGCACGGCGAGCCCCCTCAGAGACCCTCGAAGCAAATACTACATCCCTCACAGCTTCTATAACGGCCCCTACCCCGCTTACGCCGGCGGTGGTGGGTTTCTCTTCTCCGGAGCCCTGCTGAAGCCTCTGTTCACAGTTTCACAGATACTCCCCCTATTCCCCATCGACGACGTCTACGTGGGGATGCTCATGAAGGCTCTGGGGGTTTCCCCCAATAGCCATGGAGGATTTCAGACTTTCGACGTCAGGAAGGAAGACCGCGAGAACGTCTGCGTGCACAAAGCGAACCTCCTGATTCACCAGCGGTTGCCACATCAGGTCGAGAAGCTGTGGAGGGGCATCAACAACCCGCACCTGACCTGTTGAAACAGAGACCGATCGACTGCACATTCGCGTGACTGGATGCATCATAACTTGGGAGGGGGACGTTTAAAGTAACTCAAAGTGGGGTTTTAACTGGACTTATTTCCACAGGAAGAAAAGGACAATGTTTTCGTGTTTACTCCTGTCGAGCCAAATAAATATTATTCATGACGACAAACGTTCTAGGTTTTATTTTCAACAGAAACATCCAGAGGAAGTGTGTAGTCACAACAGAGCAACTCAATGTATTTCCTCAAAACCAGATAATACAGATACACTAATAAAGAGCCTAAATCACCAGTTCTTTGAATTTTAATTTTATTGAGCTCAAACCATTTTTTTTTCTTCTGTAGCTCAAAACAAAACAACTGAAAATCCTGGAAGAAGTTTGATTATTGTGAATGTAACACAACCGAAGACACAAAAAAATCCTACAGGAAGTATCCAGGGTTCCTACACTTACAGCTTCAATCAAGTTTGAGTGGTGCAGTTTGTTCATGCTTGTGTAAGATTGTTAGCCATGTCTGTCAGCAAAATATCACAATCTGCAGGCTGGTGTAATCACTGTATTTACATCTTCAACCTTCAAGATGAGACACTTCAAGATGGCTGCTATATAGATGGTTATTTATTGAATTTTACAAATATTCAGAGGTGGGCACAGCTAACCAGAGTTGGCTTAGTAAGAATCTTTGCTACGCTAATGCTACAGTTAAAAATAAACCAAAAAAAAGGGTGGACTGACAAAAACCTGTTTTCTATTGTTTTGAAAGTGGGCAGGATCATTTGTGGCAAATTGGCCAAATCAAAACCAGTTGTAGCTTTAACTTGTGATACTTCCAGTTTACCCCTTTCAGAATAAAAACATTTCTTGATTATTTCTAAATACTTTTTGAAGTTGGATACCTTCTCTACCATATAGCCAATTTCTATATTATACTTAAATAATTTTGATGCTTTTAGTTTGAAGTTTAGCTAACAACGCTAGATGCTAACACAGAGTGACACATCTAGCACTGCTTGTAAGAGGTGATAATGTCATTCATGAGTGCCAAAAATAGAAGTTTAACACTTGTAAATTATTTAGAGAACTTAACGGAACTCAATTTAGTGGAAAGTAATCTGTTTGCTAACAGTTTCTAAAGTTAGCAAAAAAAGGCTAAAGTGCTGAATGTGAGGCTTTTAGGGGAACTGCGCCGATCACTGCAAATATTGAGCTAAAATTCAGCGTGGGAGTATTTTGCCAGGCAGCAATTCCTACGTTGTTCATTTGGATGTGGAAGGGTTTTTCTCCACTGGTTTTTACAGTAAACTTGTTTTTCCCTCTTTTGAAAACAACTTCAGTATTATTTTGAGAAAATATGAAGTTTCTTTAAATCAAAACCCGCATTTGATCAGATATTTTATAATTACCTAGTACTTGATGTGAATCACACTAGATCAATTTTTAACTCCGAATCTGTAAAACTGAACGAGCAGCCGCCATGTTTTTGTACTGGCTAATATCAGTTAGCTGTGTTTGCTAACGTGTTCAAATATGGACCACTTCTTTACTAAATGACTAAAGCTGTAGAACTGTTATTTTTATGTAACAGAGTGGAAATGTAGTTTTGACCCTTTTATTTCTTCCCGAACGAAACGACAAACTCCGCTACACGAACACGGGGTGCGGTTAACGTCAGTCCCACTTCTGGGGCGCAGTTATTTCTCGTACAGGTCGAGGGGGTAGTGTTCCTTGTACTGCTGCACGTGCCTCCACATGGCCTCCCTCTGCTTGCTCAGGCCCGGCGTCATCTCGTGGTACACGTCCGTGAACATCAGCTCCACGTTGGGCTTCAGGCGCCTCTCCGCGCGCTCGAACGCCTCCATCACCGTCTTGCGGGACTGCTTGCGCCAGCCGCGCTCGTCGTCCTCGCTCCACCAGCTGCGGGCCGTCATGTAGTGCCTCAGCCTGGAGATGGGGTGGTCCTGCTTGTCCCAGTAGTTCACCTCGTCCACCGAGCGGTAGGCCGAGCTGTCGTCGCTGGTGCTGTGGTGCCCGATTCTGAAAGTAAACAAGTTTCACTCTCTTTGTTCAAAATCTTAACTCGTGACTTATTTATCTCTGAAACATTCTTAAAATTACAAGATCTGAAACAAAAGTAATACAATCTAATTTAATTTCCTCACATCAACTATAAAAACTTGAATGATGCAGTATAAAATGTGATTTAAGTATTTGCAAACCTCAAACTCATTTTATTGACAATGAAACAAAATGTTTTGAGTTTCAGTTTTGACTGTGGCTTGTGGAAAAACACAGAGTTTATTGTGGAGTTATTAGTGGGGGGGAGTTCAACGTGAAGAAATTTGATCTGGTTTGAACGTTGATGAAACCGCCCGAGGCTGAACAGGTTGGCCAACTAAAACATAGTAAAAATATAATCACTCGTTACATCTTTCTGCATACTTTCCTGGTCGGTCATCTTCATGTTTCCCTTGATGTTTGATTGCAAACAGAAGTTAAAGGTACCTTACAACATTTTTCAGGTAATGAACTCACTGGCTTGGAATGATGGCGAGAAATAAAACGTTTATAAAGATTAAAAAAATCTGCGTTATTAATTTATTGTTATTTTTTTTACCACAAATCAATGGTTAATGTGTCCTTAAATTAAATATTTGTGATGCCGACCATCATTAGTGTTTGTGAGGATGGATGAAATATACGGTCCAAAGTTTGAGGTTCAAACAAAGCTGAAATTTTTTTGCTTTTAACATTTCTATATTTTACTTTAACTTTTGTTTTCTTGAACTTATGAGAGTTTTAATGAGTTATATTAATAATTTAGCACTGAAGAGCTAAAAAATGCTAAGTGCTAGATTATAGGTAGAAGCGTCAAAAGGCTTAGCTTAAAGCTAAATTAGCACGCTTAGCTTAAAGTCTTAATTAAAGCAAATTTAGCAGGCTTAGCTTAAAGGCTTAATTAAAGCAAATTTAGCAGGCTTAGCTCAAAGCTAATTTAACAGGCTTGGCTTAAAATTAATTTAGCAGAAGTGTCTTCTTCTACATTAGCTGCTAAGCCTTTTGATGTTTCTACCCAGCTACTTCTGAGAAGAGTAGCTATAACCTATGAGAAGCAGAACACTAGCTGAAAGTAACATAAGGTTAACTTAAAGCCAAAATTGGTAATAAGCTAGCTAAAAGCTGCAAAATGAAAGCTAAAAACTAAAAAGTAGCATAAGAATTAGTGGTAGGCACAGTTACGCTAATATCTGCTAATAGCATAACTAGCTTCTCATTTAGCGATTTAGCTTTTTTTTTTTTTTGCTAACCTTGGAAACTGTTAGCAGCTCGATTAGCTTCTGCTAATTTGAACACAGACTGTTATGGCAATATTTATTTAACAACAGAGACAGAAATACGCTGGTCAAGAATGAAGGTACTCCGTGAGATGATCAGCTGAGTTTTATTGCAACAACAGGAACACAGAGAACGTGGCCTGTCTCTGTGCCTCTCTGTCAGTCTCTCCACACTGCTCACTGTCTCACTCTGTTGCACCCTGTGTCTCGAGAGGCCTCATATACAGCATTCTGTCATCTTAGCAAGATTTGATACAAGGTCAATGGAAAACACAAAGATAAACACAAGTGATATCTAAGAATGATTATTGTTGTTAGCAGATCTTGTTCTGACTTTAATCATTCTGTCTGCAGATGAACAGCATGCCAGGAAAATCTAGGTCATTAAAGGATGTCATGAATTACTTGCTTAAACATAAAAGTATTAGTTCTATTACACAGACAGTAATTTTCTAATCTGTATGGCGGTTTAGAGTAAGAGTTATGATTCTCATTTAGCGGGTTGGTGGTTAAAGAAGTTGGCTGAACCCACCACTTCAGGAAGTAGCTAAAGCAGCTAAAAATGTTTTAAAAGGAACTGAAGAGATGTCTGAGGAAAAGATTAATAAATTAACATTTAAAACAGCTAAAGTGCGCAGAAGAAGCTACATTGCAATTTTTTTTTATTATTTTGTTAACGCTGAATCATCAGTTTTCAGTTAAAGTGTCTGAATGTTGGAGTCGACCCTCAGACATTCAGAAAAACATCTTCAAACATCTTTTCTGGTGTCTTTAAAGATGTTTTCAGCTGCTGTGAGACGATTATGAGCCAGGAGGAGAAAAAAAAAACTAAGGCTGATTTATTGATCTAATGACTTAATCATTGGATATTAGAGGGAGTTGTTCAAAACGTAAGGCCTTTCAGTCACAGTTGAAGGTATGAACGGCTCAAAGCGTCTGAGGAGAAACGCTGAGACTGAACAGGTGGAGCATGATCGAAAAGCTCAATTAAATTAATTTCCCGTTTGGCATTTCTGGTTCTTCCTGGAAGTCGTCAAGATGTCACGAAAATCCTTTGTGCAACAATAAAACACTCAAAGCTCTCAGGAGGATGAACGGATCCAGAAAACCTGTTTTTCTGTTGTTTATTCTGTCATTTATTTAAACCATCAGTAAATTTACTGTCTAAACAAGCTGTTTCATCTGTAAACTCAAAGAAAGGTTGGGCGTGGGAAGGTTTTTTCCCCTCATTTTCACCTGAAGGTAACGAACCTTCGCAGCGATTTTAACAAAAACACCAAAATAAAAATGGCTAAATTTAGAAAAGGAGCTAAAATATTTGGTGTGGCAGCAGCTGAGCATCCTTAGTGTTAACTTGTCTGTTAGCGAAATACCTCAAAAAATCGAGTATAAATTATCGTGCCGAGTTTTGCCTTTCCGACACACTTGAACGCATCACTAGCCCCCTCCCTTCTGGACGCGGAGAGAGTGCGTAGGGAAAACATGGCGGCAGCGGGAGATTCGGGTGAGCATGAGACTAAAACTGAAGACAACTCAGATAAATTAGATTAATAATCTGTAGTTTGGATTTTGTAACGAGGATGTCGAACAAAATGCGGTAATTTGCAAAACATCCCGTTCTGGATCAGTCGAGTTTATCGTCACTGTTTATCGTTACTTACCGGAATAGTCCGGTAGTACACTAATTATTATTATTTTTCTTATTTTTACTTTGATCTATGTTTATTTTTTATTGTTACTATCTTTAATTCTATTATTATTGCTACAATTGATAATGTCACACAGCATTGGATTACATACAACATACATCATGGATTGATGTATGTATCCGCTGCTGCTACTACACCTGAATTTCCCTGCGTGATGTTTCTATTCTATTCTATTCTATTCTATTCTATTCTATTCTATTCTATTCTATTCTATTCTATTCTATTCTACTTTTATTTTTGTATTTTAAAGCCATTATATTTTATAATTTTATATGTTTTATGTTGAAAGCACAAGAGCACCTTTTTGTTTCAAATGTTTATTTTTCCCTTTTGCTTGATGCACTTTTTTGCTGCTATGATCCATTCATTTTTGAGTTCTTAAGGGCCACTATCCAGCATGTTTTCTTGTTTCCCTGCTCAGCCACGCCTGATGTTCATGACCAGATGATTTACAGACTTCTGCAGACTTTAAAGAGGTAATTAAATGACTGAATCAGGTGTGTTGGAACAGAGAAACAGGTTAAACATGCAGGACTGTGGCCCTCGAGGACCTGAGTTTGACACACCTGATCTTGAGTGTCGACAACAAAAAGACAGAAGCAATTATTCCACGTGTGTGAGAAACTGATGGTTATAATGGTTAAAACAGAACATTTAAATTTGTTCAGATTCAGTATTCAAATTATTTTTGATCAGTTTTTAATCATTTTTTTCATCGATTTTGGAGGTATCGTGATATATATCGTGTATCGCGATACAGCCGAAAAATATCGGGATCTAAGATTTTCCTCATATCGCCCAGCCCTACTCTCAGCTGCTACCACATCATCCTTTATCTGTGAAGAATACGAGGTTGTATTTTTTGTAAGGTTCTCACCTGTAGGTCATGGCCTCGATCAGGAAAGGCTGATTTTCAGCCACGGCCCGGCGGCGAGCTTCCTTCGTGGCGTTGTACACGGCAAACACGTCGTTGCCGTCGACGCGAATGGACAGCATGCCGTAACCCGGCCCGCGGGCAGCTAAAGAACGAGAGAAACAAAAAACATAAACAAAACAAACAAACAAAAAAAAACCGATCAGATGTAAAAAAGGATGGGGTCAAGTTCACACGGAAATCCAAACCCGAGCTTACCGATGCCGTCCCCTCTGTACTGCTCGTTAGTGGGGGTGGAGATGGCGTAGCCGTTGTTGCGGCAGAAGAAGATCAGCGGGCACTCCAGCGTGGCGGAGAAGTTGAAGCCGGCGTGTGCGTCCCCTTCGCTGGCCGCCCCCTCCCCGAAGTAACAGATCACGGCCCGGTTGGCGTTCTCGCGCTTTATGGCGTACGCAGCTCCGGCCGCTGGGGGTGCGACGGAAAATCGAAAACCTTTTTAGATCTTTAAAAAACAACAACAACAACAAGAAGACAGAGGAGGTGCAAACAGCAACTCACCTTGAGGAATCTGCGTGGCCAGAGGAGACGAGATGGTGACGAAGTTGAGGTCTTTGGAGCCGTAGTGGACGGGCATCTGGCGGCCCTTCCCGAGGTCGTCGGCGTTGGCGTAACACTGAGCCATGAAGCGATCCAGAGGGAAACCACGGTACATCAGAACTCCTGCCAGGTCAAACGGAAACGGTTTAAAAGTGGCAGGGATGACAGATCCCAGCTCATGATCCATAAAACAGACTTAGAGACACGTCTGAGTGATATGTGGCGGCCATCTTTAATATATTTATTTACAAACGGGCTGAAAAGTCGTCAGGGTTTTCTCGTTCACCTCACGTGTTTCAGCCAAGTGCTTCTTCAGAAAGCAGGCCGTCGGCTCAGATGTTTGCATGAGCCGAGCTTTGCATAGACTCACAACAGACGGAGGGAAAATTTGTTTTACACAGACATGCCCGGCGGGTTGAAACTCCTTGGAAGATAAAAGTAAAAGCCGAGCTTTGCTTGAAGGAAGGCACATCCCTTGTTGCTTTTTGGGTCAAAGCTTCAGACTCCGATCAGGTTGCGGCTGTTTTTTGTTTTAGCTCAATCTCTGTGAAATGTATCGAGTCATGTTTGTGTTTCCTAATTAGCTGTGGGGCCGACTTGAATGGGGTTGACTTCATGTAAATCTAATGAGCGTCGTTAAAATCCATCATGAGATATTTTGCTAACAGACTTCATTGACTAGAATAAAGTCTAAGCAGAATTTCAAATAAAGATCTCAGCTACTATCACGCCAAATTCTAGGTCAGAATCTGTAAAACTGACTTGGTTATAGTCAGTTCTGTGTTTTTTTATTAAAATATCAGTTGAATCTGGCAGCCTGATTACATAAGCTAATGCATAGTTATAGTTAAAGTGCCTGTGACATCAAATTTTTTATAATAAATATGAACGTTTTTCTGGAAGGATAACATTGATGACATATTGTAAAAAAAAGATTTCACGTCGCTGAGATAAACAGTTGTTGAGATATTTGCATGTGAAGAAACAGGAAGTGATGTCAAAGGGGAATGTCTGAATGTAAAAAGAGGGTTGCTAAAATGGCTAACAACACACACTGTAGAAAATAAAATATTTCTTTAGATTATTTTAATCACTATTATAGAGAGATGAGAAAGAGTCATAGATCAAATAATAGTTTAAATAAACAAAAAAAAACAGTTTTCTTTGTTAAAGAGTTCTCCTTTGATGTCACTTCCTGTTTCAATTTAGCTGAGCCAAATTCAAAAGAAAACATGCTAGTTATGTGACATAACAGATAAAATCATGTGTATTATGCTAAGTTTCTTAAATATAAATATATTTTCTTTGACTTTTTGTATTTGACTAATATGCATGTCACAAGCCCTTTAAGACACTATGAAAACATTTAGCTACTCAGACCTCACCGGCTTCTCTGTATTGACCAAAAACCAGGTCGTTTGGCTCGAGAGCTGCAGCGCTGCCGATGTGCGTCCCCTCCTCGCCGTAATTAGTCATGTAGAAGGAGATTCGACCCTTTAACAGAAAAAAAACAAACAAAAAAACAATGCGTCACATTCACGATGCTCAAAACCAGGAAGTGCAAAGAAGAAAAAAACGGCGCACCTGTCTCTGGGACTCGTAGAGGATGCGATCCATCGTGTTCAATAAGGTCATCTTCTGGTAAAAGTTCAGCACCGTCTCTTTGGAGAGCTGAGCGGGAAGAGGGACGAAATCAGACGGCAGAGTTTCAGGAGCAGTTTGAAATGCTGTTGGCGATGAGGCGGGCGTACCTGAGGGTCCTCAGAGGGGTTGATGATTTTACCCTGCCTGTCCATGACCCGGTACACCGGGATGCCCGAGATCACGTTGGGCTGGATGAATTCGAGGTGGTCCACATATTCTGCTGAGGCTCCGGGGAACTGAGGCTTATCCAGCGACGAGTCATCGGGCTGCTGCTGCACGACGGCCTGAGGGAGGAAAAACACGAAACTTATCAACAAACAGACCCATTTCAAGAGTCACAGGCAAAGATTTAAAAATAAATCTTCCCCTAGTCCAGTAATTAATTGTAACTCGATGTTTCAGTGCATCCTGCGAGTATTTTCACACAACAAATGCAGTAACATTCCTGTCCTTCTACTTCAGCAGGAGATAAAAAGACTAAAATGTTTCTATTTTAATAAACTCTCCATTGTCCCGCCACAAAAGAAGAGGCTATAATAGTTTCCTTCATTTTAACACGAGATAACAAAATGTTTTATTTACACGGGTGTGCTGGAACTGTGAGGGAGTGCCTCACTAACAGACTGTGACGTGAACATTTACATTACACACACAGCTAAATGAAACATGACCGAGTAAAACACTCATATACATATGTTTAAATACATTTTTAATGAAGTCGAGAAACATTTAGAAATAAAATAAACACATTGTTCGGGTAAAAAAAAACCTTAAAAAGTATTGCATTTGTAGAAAAACAAAGAAAACTGATTTGTACATTTGGATTATACTATAAATTTACAACCACACTGACTCTGATGCAAAACACAAAATATTTACTAAATTTGGATGATAATTAGATATTTGCCCCTGTTTAAGTTGAATTTTCTTGAGACAAAAATGATTTTCCATTGGATTTTAATTAGGATTCATGTAAAAAATTCAAAGTTAATTTTAATTAAATGTTTACAAATGTTGAAAAATTGTTTTGAAAGTTTAATTTAGAGCACGAAAAACTAAATATTTCCATTTTAAATGTTTATCCTTGAATTTATGACCTGTATTGAAGCACTGCTGACGTGCAGGTGCAACCGTAGGTGTTGTAAATGAACTGGTACACCTGCAGGTTTCTGCGTCACGCCCCTCCGTTCGACCAATGGAAGGAAACTAGCTACAACTTTAGCCGGTGTTGTACGAAATTCAGTACCCCTGTGAAAATCTGTTTCCCCTGTGTTGGAAGCGCCTCCCTCATAGGATTGGTCTGACGTTATGCCTGGAACAGTGATTCTCTCTAAGGTTTAACCACTAGGAGGAACAGATTTTCACAGGGGAACTGAAATTCGCACAACACCGGCTAGCTATTAGCATCAGAACAAGATCCACATAATGTCAATGCTTCAGATTTTAAACAATAAACAAAATTACCCAAAGTTGATTTTTTTAATTAAAACAACATAGCAGGATTAGTTTGCTTTGACGTAGCTGCTTTAAAGACACTAAATAGTGATATTAATGATGTTAGCTTTCCAGCTCACAACTCCAGTCATCGCGATAATTAAAGATAACCGCGTTTTTGTAAAATCTTGAATTATTTCCTACCTGTTGCAACAAAACAGGTTTATTTGCACTTATTCGTTTTATTGCAGCTAATGCATTTGGCCAAATTTGATCATTTTTGGGTGAGCAGTCGGAGAGACCCACAAAAAATCAGGCCGGTTTTCAATAACCTCTGCTTGATCTCTAGATAACTCGACCTCGGCTCGCCCTCGCGGTGTCTTTTCCTCGGTTTTGGGAACTTTTGAACGGTTTTTACTCACGCTGAACCTGAAGGACCGACGCTGGAGGAGCCGGGACGTCTTCAGCCCTGCTGCCTGACGGACAGCGTGAAAACAGGACCCGTATATTCTGCTCATGTTGCTCACAGCCGCCATCTTGGAATTCCGGCGGTTTGTTTGATCTCTCTAAGATCGCGTGTTAGTAAATTTTAACGGTATAACAAATGTTTTTGAAAGACAGTAAAGGAGTCCTCTCTGTTTTCTTTCTACGAGCTGGCTTCTTCGCCAGCCGGGGAGACAAGGATGGCGGCTGTGCTGCCCCCTACGGGTCAGCACGTGAATGACACGAGGATCTTTAGAATGACGCCGTCCTCTGGCGACCTCTGCTGGACGCAATGAACTTAACAGCCACCTTCTCTGGGGTTTTCTCCATCAATAAAAATCAACTGAAATAACTCAATTCAGAAACATTTATCTAACAACATATATATTTTATTTTGTACATATTGTCGAAGTCTTTCACTCACATACGCTCTGACTCATGGTCACCACAATCTCACAACTAAACCAGAGACTAAACGCTTCAACGCGACTTATTTTACAGAGAATAAAAAAAAAGACATAAAAATGTCGTTACACTATTAACAACAGTTATTTAAAGAAAACAAAAACTACCCTACATTTCCCACAAATTGCTGCATGACCACTGCGTAAGCTGAGTTTGCATGTTCTCATTTCAAAACAAAACCCAAGTTTCAAGTAAACCATAATTAAACCAAACTGTTGTTACAAACTGTTTGATTTGCATCTGATACTAATATAAAATAATTCAAAGGGTCGATTTCAAACGCTTTATGAACATTTAACCACATTCTCTTTGTGTGTGTTGACGGTGACTGCTGGTGTGGTAGCTGAACTACATTGAGTTTGTACTTATGTGTGATTTTAAAATAGAAAAACTCCCTGTCAATTTATCAAATTTTCATAAACAAATGCTGCTGGCATGATCTTTAATTTATAAACATAACTTTTCTCCGCGTATATGTTTTATTTGGAACAACCAGCACATTAGATACAAAAACAAACCTACAGTGGTTTGCAAAAGTATTCATACCCCTTGAACTTTTCCATATTTTGTCACATTACAACCACAAACATAAATATATTTCACTGGAA